>NC_141990.1:209194951-209351502 GCF_049901715.1 Pseudonaja textilis
TAATGAGGGGCCCTTGGTGCTCTCGGAGGGTTGTTTTCTTGCAGACATTTCATTACCCAAGGAAGACAAAGTTTACCTAGTTAGGGTAATGAAACATCTACAAGGAAACCAGCAAGCTCAGAGAGCATCAAGGACCCCTTCATTTTAAACCTGAGCTATAAATATTGTCCTTTACCGGTATCCATAATTAATTTGTCATTTGCTCAGTGCTAAATCTTAGTGCAATTATATAACTAATTTAGGTGCAGATCCACCAACTTACCTTTCTGAAAATTAAGTTGGATATTCCTTGTCTTAGTATCACTGCACATTTCCTCAAATATCAACCCATGTTTGCAAAGTGTTATATACTTTTTTTTTAAAAAAAATGAAAATTATTCACTATTATTCACAAATATTATACACTTAATGCCATCATAAATCTCTAATTTCCTTGCAAATTCACATTTTTGGGTTAGTGTATGCTCAGATAAATTGGAGCCATTTTTGTTTCTCCCATTATAAGACTTTATCAAGCACTTGATACTTTAAGTTAGATTGCTGGACCTGTTTTTTCACTTCTGCCATTTGCAGAACTTATTATATGTCCTGTACATGAGTTATCAATTTTTTTAAAAATGCAACTAAGATACAATTTGTGTTACAGCATGATAAGATGTGAAAAACTAATTGATTTGGGATATGGGGAGAGGTATTTTAATCCAGAGATGCAAGTCTTACGAGAATATTTCATTTAAAAATAACAGCATAAAGGGGCAATAGAAATATGCTTTTCATGTAAGTGCTGTCACTTAAATTCCTGTCATTTCACGAGCGCCAGATCAATTTTATATCTGAAAGTGAATTTCATGTATCTTTTCTTTTTATGTACACTGAGACCATATGCACCAAGCCAAATTCCTTGCGTGTCTAATCACACTTGCCCAATAAAGAATTCATTCATTCATGAATGTAACCAATTTCCAAAAACATTCATTTTTCAGATTCCTCTCGTATATTTACTTGTAGTCAAATTTCATGTGTGGTGTGCACATTTTGCACTATAGAGAGGTATTTGAGTACTTTGTCTATTATTCCTAGGGATGCCATCTCTGAAATGAAAATCTCTGTGCGGCCTCTGGATGGCAACCAAGAGACTCAACAAAAAATCCTAATTTTTCTAGTGTAATAGTACAAGTGAAAGTCCTTGGGAGACTGGGCAAAGAGACACGGCCAGGGAAATGTCAGATAAGAGACAGCATAGCTTGCAGCTGGACAGTAGGCAGTGCAAAAGACTCAGAAGGAAACCTCCCTAGATTTCCAGGCAGTAAACAAGACTGAGGGAAGATTGTAATTCACACTTGCAAGATTGATGTCAGCCTCCCAGGATAAACCAGATCACCGGCAGATGACATAATTCTGTTTGACTGTAAAGCTACCTGGACAGAATCTTGCAAGTCTGGAAGCCCAATTCTGAGACTCTTGCCCCACCCCCGTGACTACTGCCACCTGGGAATCCAAAGAGAGCTGGGAGTCAGGACCCCTTCAGGTCCTGCTCTTTCAGGGGGACCTAAATCCAATTCAGAGCAATCTGGTCTCTCTTTTCAACAATCCTATCTATTGATTGTTCTTGTTGATCTTCATTTAGCTCATCATAAAATTTTAGTTGCTAGTCAAGGGAATTCACTGGTTTTTCTTGGAGTTAAAAGGCAAGTAGATACATGATACTGTATGGATGACATCTCATCAAGCCAAAGTTCACAGTGAGCTCTACCTATGGTTTTATATAGAGCAACATATGTGGAACATACAGAACCTATAGAGACATTTAGGGGAATGCCTTGAGTCCCAAATAGAGCAGTCTATAGCACCTTTTTCTGGACATGGCTTAATAGAAAAGGCCAGAATCGCATTACTTAGGACCAATGCCACTAGCTGGTGTTGAAGGCTGTCAAGAACTCCCATAGAATCAATATACATGTACCTCTCTGATCCTTTTCTCAGTGTTGGTCATCCATCAAGATGATAAAATAAGTAATACAACCTGGTCTAAACCACAACTCAGATGAGTTTAGAGAATCGGTATCCTAGTTAAAAAAAAAATGACAGACTTTTTTCTACCTTAATGTCTCATGCTGAAAATTCCATTTCACTGCAATCCATTGATTGCAGTTAGCTGTTTTCACTGAAATGTAACAATTGTGCAAATTGATGTACCATATTAGGATACAACGTACATTCATAACATCCCACTGCAAAGATGATTAAATATATGCACGGAAAGGACTGTCTGCCCAAAGTGAACCAATTTCCAATGATTTTTTTTTTTATCACCAGTCTCAAGATAAGGGCTAGCTCCTTCTTTGAATTCCGTTTTCAGCTGCTGAAATAATATGAATATGAAAAGGGCTCTTCATTTAATTTAAAACAGATAGATTTCTAGTCTCCTGGCTGTAGAAAAACTGGGAAATATGACCCCAATTAATCCCAAATGCTCAAACAACCAAAGAAAAAGAAATGTATAGCATTCCTTCCGTGTCCAAGTATTCTTTAAAAAAAAATGAAATGGAAACATTTTGATTGTCAGGGATTTAATTTTCATTCCAGAAAGTTTTATATTACTGGAAGCCAAGGTGTTATCTGAATCAACTAAAACACAGACACTAAATAGAGAACATTGCTTTTGAAGCTTGAAGGCTTGCTTATATAAGTCATTGCTTTAAGCTTAGGTTGCTGAACCCTGGGTTTAGCTTCAAAGATAACCATGCCTAATTTACTGCATGAATGGAAGGGAGAATGGGATTGTGCTCACTGTTTCACCAACAATATCTAACAGCATTCAGCAGAAAGAGAATCCTACTTATGTAGAATGCCCTATATCAGGGGTGTCAAACTCGCGGTGTCACACTGTCGTCACGTGACATGTCGTGACTTTTTTCCCCTTCGTTAAACCAGGGTGGGGGGGGGGAATGGCAGGCGCATGATGCATCCGGCCCACAGGCCATGAGTTTGACACCCCCACTCTATATTATGGGTGGGCAACCTTACTCAATATGTTGCTGAATACCACTTTCCATGATCCTGAGCAGCAGGAACTATAGCAAAGGACTATGGGCATTGAAAAACTACCATTTTACTTACCATATATTGTTCTTGTTTTGGTAGCAAATACCTGTGATCTCAAAAGATTAAGCAAGTTTAGGACTGATTGGTACTTTAGTGCTAGACCATCAGTATATCATAAGGAAGTTGGAAAAAAAAACTACACTGGAAGGCAATTGTAAATTGCTTCCTTATTGTTGTCAGAAAATACAGGGATATGTCTGTGAAATCACTGAGACCTAACCTAAATTCAAAAAAGATTTTATCTTTTTGAAAGTATCCTAATCCATATGTTAATGAAATTGAGAATCTCGGCTGCATAGGGCCACAACAGCATGTAACCTTTATGGAGTATCAAAAAGATAAATACTGTGGTCAGGATCACTAAGAAAAGGATTTGAAATCACCTGCCAATATTTTATTAACCTAATATAAATCTATGGTATGTCCATGTCTAGAATCCTGGATTTTGTTTTGGTTATAACATTTGAAAAAGGATATAGTGAGTGAAAAACGGAAAGAAGGCTGCAATCAAAATGAGGATGTTGAATATATGCCTTACCATTAAAAACTAAAATATTTAACGTTCTTGAGCTTAGAAAAAATGATGGTGGGGACATGACCAAGGTGCATGGCATAAGGAAAGTGGATATGTTTTTTCTCTCACACACATTAAATACCAGGAGGAAAGGACATCCTATGAAGCTGCTTAGAAGATAATTTAGAACAGAGAAAAGAAAGCAGTTTATCACATGCATAATCAGCTTATGAAATCCATCACTAAAAAATATGATGTTGGCCATTAACTTGGATGATATTAGAAGAGGACAGAATAACTCTTGAGGACAGGTCTATGAAGGGCTGTTAATCTCAAAACCCACTGTGTTGTACCTAATTGGACTCAGCATGTCTCCAAATATCAGTTGCAGGGGAACAGCAATGGGGTTAAAGTGTGTTCCTATCAACTGCTTGTGAGCATCCAATTGACCGCTCCACAATACATAATGCTGATCTAATATGGTACTTAGATTGATTCATGAGGTTGAATTCTATATGGTGCTCTTCAGTTGTTGATCTCCAGCTTCATCACTGTCTGGATTTTAACTTGAGTCCTTTTGTTTAGACAGCAGTTACCATGCCTGCAACCAATGTATTTCCATGCTTCTTTACCCTTTCAACTCTTCCTGGAAAAGCAAGCACCAATAGTTTTCCTTTCCATAGATTTTTGAAGAGAAACGATTTCTATTTGCATAAGCAAACCATAGTGGTACTGATAGAATCATATGGTCCAAAGGGATCTTACATTGCATTTAATCCAACAGTGTGTGTGTGTGTGTGTGTGTGTGTGTGTGTGTGTATCTGTGTGTGTGTGTGAGAGAGAGAGAGAGAGACAGAGACAGAGACAGAGAAAGACAGAGACAGAGAGACAGGAAGAGTCAGAGAGAATCAAAGAGAGACAGAGACAGACAGACAGACAGAGACACAGACACAGACAGAGAATTAAATTTGTAATCTGCCTAGAGAATATTGATTATTGGGTAATTAAAAAATAGAAGAAATTTTCCTTTATAAAACAGAATACTTTATTCTATGTTATATATCAAAACTGCTTCTCAGAAATTTCTTCACACTGAAAAAGAGATTACTTCTGTGAAGATGGAGAACAGACTGTTGGGAGAAATTTGAATTGTATTTCCCTTGACAAATGGAATTAGTTATGTTATAGTTAGTTATTTAGAATGTCTCAGTGTTGAAAGCCAGAGATTGCAAAATGTTTCAAGTTTGAAATGGCTATTTTATGCATTTCAGGCCTAGAAAAAAAAACTGTATTCCAAGGTTTCATCCCAAGCTTGAAACCAAAGACTTTATGCTGGCTTTGTTTTGTGACAGATTGTTTCAGGAGTCTCCGTTTTCGAGTCAATAGTAGCAGGTCAGTAGAAGCAGCAACCACAAATTCTATCCATCCATTCATCCTGTCTTTGCCTGGACTATATTGAGCAGTATCAGGTATAATAAAGAAAAAAATTGTTAAATATATTGACAATCAGGTTGAGTAGATGTTGTGGTGCTTCAGGTCAGTCTTGTAGTTGGCAATACAATGGACCTTTCTTTGCTGAATCTTCACAAAACAAGCTATCCTGTTTGAGAAAATTTCACCAAATATATCTGACAGTTGTCAGTGATGTGTTTGCTTAAAAGACAAAGCTCTTCCTTAAATGCTTTCCCCCCAAAGTATAATCGGGATGTGTTGAATTCTTTCATAATAGATATTTCACTGTTCTGCAGTTAATTTGACTTATGATAATTTCTTGGATTCTAACATTTAGAAAAGAAAAATCAAATGCACAGATATAGAATAGGTAATACCTGGCTCAAAAGTAGCAATAGCAACAGCACTTAGACTTATATACCACTCCACAGTGGTTTACAGAATCAGCATATTGCCCCAACAATCTGGGTCTTCATCAGAGGTGGTATTCAGAAGGTTCTGACCAGTTCTGGAGAACTGATAGCAGAAATTTTGAGTAGTTCAGAGAACCAGTAACAGAAATTTTGAGTAGTTTGGAATACCACTTCTGACTGGCCCCGCCCCCATCTATTCTTTGCCTCCTGACTGGGTCTTCTTTTGTTGCCCTGCACAGGAGAATGGACTTGGAAAGCAGGTTAGTGGGATGGGATGGGAATGGGGATTTTGTAGTATCCTTCCCCTGCCACACCCACATCACGCCCACCAAGCCATGTCATGCCCACCAAGCCACACTCACAGAACTGGTAGTAAAAAAATGTGAATCCCACCACCACCACTGGTCTTCATTTTATGGACCTTGGAAGGATGGAAGGCTGAGTCAACCTTGAGTCAATGAGACCTGAATTGTGAGAAGGACCCTGGAGCCCTAGTGAGCCAGCAGTGTGCTGCAACTGCCAAAAAAGCTGACACAGTCCTAGACTGTATTAACAGGGAGATAGAATCAAGACACATGAAATGTTAGTATCACTTTATAATACTTTAGTAAGACATGCTTGGGATATTGCATCCAGTCTTTGTTGCCGCAATATAAAAAGGATGTTGAGACGTTAGAAAGTGTATAGAAGAGCCACAAAGATGGTAAGAAATTGGAGGCTAAAAGAAAAGTTGCAGGAACTGGGTATGTCTAGTTTAATGAAAAGAAGGACTAGAGGAGACATGATAGCAGTGTTCCAATATCTCAGGAGCTGCCACAAAGAAAAGGGGGTCAACCTATTCTTCAAAGCACCTGAAGGCAAGACAAGAAGCAATGGATGGAAACTAATCAAGAAGAGAACTAACCTAGAATTAAGCAGAAATTTGCTGACTGAACAATTTATCAAAGTTCTGGTTGTTCTAATAGAGAAAGTTATTAAAATGAGATTGGACAACGATTTGCTTGAAATGGTATAGGGTTTTCTACTTGAGGGGTTGGACTAAAAGATGTCCAAAGTCCCTTCCATTATTCTATTATTTTGTTAATGTATCTATTAAATTGATTCCAGTCTAGCTTGCCTGGGAGAAACCTGGCCTTTGGCTTAAAAAAGGCATGAAGAGGTGACACTTAAAAGAAGTGAAATGATTAGGGGTGGACTAGATTCATTTTAAATAAAACTAATTTCAAACCTCACTATAATTATCCCTATAGATTTAGTAAATTCTTTACTTCTGTCACAATACAAATTGCAGAAAACAAGTGACTTTTGGTTTGCTTTAGGGGATTTATCTAAGGCTTTCAAGGATCTCTCTTGCATCTTTCATCTTTCACAATTGATTTACAGGTTTATTTTTTTGTTCCTGATTAATTTTGTACAAACATGTATGTGGGGATTCATTACATTGCAGTGTCCTTAAATGTTTAAACATCTCCCCGAATCCAGTGCTATTTCATTAAGCCCATTTGCACATTTTGACAATATATTTAATAGCTTAATAAATGGGTACATGATTATATGCTCATGCTTATTCTTTGGAACATGTCACACTTTATGATCATATTGCTTAGTAATGGAAATTCTGGTCTCAATCACCAACATTAAGAAAGGACTACCTGTAGTGTAGTGGCTAAGACGCTAAGCTTGTCAATCAGAAAGGTCGTCAGTTTGGTGGTTCGAATCCCTAGTGCTGCATAACAGAATGAGCTCCCATTATGTGCCCCAGCTTCTGCTGACCTAGCAGTTCAAAAGCAGGTAAAAAATGCAAGTAGAAAAATAGGGGCCACTTTGGTGGGAAGGTAACAGTGTTCCGTGCGCCTTCGGCGTTTAGTCTTGCTGGCCAGATGACCATGGAGACGTCTTCGGACAGCGCTGACTCTTCGGCTTTGTAACAGAAATGAGCACCTCCCCCTAGAGCCAGAAACAACTAGCATGTATATGTAAAGGTAAAAACCTTTACCTTTTTATCTTTTTGTACTGATTTTTCATGTCAGCTACCTTGCTCTCTTTAGGAAGCAAGAGTAAAATATGAGTACTTTCAGATGAATACAGTGAATACTTCCGGTCCAAATATGACAATGGTTCTGATCCTTTCTAAATCTTTATCACCCTGATGTTACTGTCAAGAGTTTTACCTTCCAAAACTATGTGTGTCCTTGCTGGACAGCAATGAAAATCCAACAATGGAACTTTAACCATTATCTTTGGAAAAAGGAAACTCAGTTTTTCCAGAAGACACTATGATGTTGTTGGCATCATTTGTGTAGGCTTGCTGTGAACCATCCACCAATAAAGTATCATATGCAGGTGGGTTAAATGGGAAGCATTCTCCCCCACCCCCCAGTGCTTTCAATTAAATCAACTCTTTCCTGCTATGGTCAGAATGAACAAGAGGGCTGCCTTTGTGTTTCAAATGAAGTCATTTATTGTTAAGATGATGGGCTGTCCTAGAAGACTTTTGTTTGCCAGAAAATTGAAAACAGCAACTGTAAAACTAATGAGTAAAACAATAAGGTACTGTTAGATCTCCTTCATTGCCATGGATCTCCCAAGCGGTTGGCACAACCTTTTTTGATGAAAATGATGGAAACCCACATTGGAATACAACATATATCAAGCTGCTATCAATTCACAAGCGTTCATATTTATTTCAGCTGTTTTGATCACATTACCTGAGAAAACCAGCTTTCTGAGGTATTCCAATTTGCCAGCATTCACTCAGTTAACATAAATTTCATATGGAACTAAAACGGTTTAGAAAAGTTCAGTAATTTAATATTTCAGTGCTATTGCTTTCTCTTCAAAATATTCTGAAGAAATTAGTTATTAAAATGGGATTTGATGGCCATGATTGCAGAGCATTTTGTAAGCAAATTTGCACATTTTTACCTGCTGCTCCTATTGGGGTAATTTAATGTATCTGACTTGATACAATAATTCCCCACTGCATGTCATTTTGTAACCACTAATGTATTCCTTAGGGCAAGTCTCAGAAAAAACTGAGAAAAAGCAAGTAATTCAATGCCCTAATATAAAAGAATGGATAATATTTTGCCCAACAAATGAAAGAGGGACTAGTTCCTTTCATTTATTTCCCATTAAAGTTGGTAATCCAACTCAGTAAATAAACCCTATTGAATTCAGCAAGGATTGTTTTTTTTAGCAGACATATATTCTTAGGCTTGCTTCAATCATTATTGTGGATTCAGAAAATTGGTTGTGTAACCTGTACTACACTTATACTACCAGTATATACATATTGTTCCAAGTTTAATTACTAACAATGAAATAGTAATGAAGTAGTTTATATCAAAATCCCAAAGAGCTACCCTAGACTCCTTAAATCATGAATTAAATCTTTTGTGAATCATATTTATTGCTAATTATATTAATTAAATATTGTTAATTATAAATAGAAGGCTAGCATGTTGAAAAGCAAAGCACCCACAATCTATTTATCCATAAGTATTATGATGAATACTACAGAGGTCCTTCTCAGAGGATAAAGAACATCCAGGGAGCTGGTAGTAAATGAAATTTTTGTAACTTGCCCTTGTCAGGCAAGACTTGGACAGTTATTTTGTTAGGGCCCTTACACATGCACCCTTGCTTCATATAGATAAACCTATGGGTTAGCCTAGAATAAGCAAGAGTCATAGTTTCCAAAATGTTCATAATGAAAACAGAAAAGAAATGCAAGAAGATGAATCAGTTATTGTCATTATTGTATAATGTCCCAGTTGCCAGTTCTTTAGCCAGTGTTGATCTTAATTCTCATTGAGTTTTTCCCAAGAATCTAGGATGCAGTACAGATAGTCTTCAACTTACAATCATAATTGAGACCAGAATTTCTATTGTTAAGGAAGGCAGTTGTTAAATAAGCTGTGACTGATTTTATGACCTTTGTTGCTATGATTGTTAAGCAAATCACTGCAATTGTTATGTGAATCATGAGATTATTAAGTAAATCTGTATTCTCCCATTGACTTTGGTTGTCAGAAACTGGTTGGGACAGTCACTAATGGCAATCACATCACTCCAGGATGCTGCAACCATCATAAATACATGCCAATTTCCAAGCATCCCAATTTTGATCATGTGACCTTGGGGACACTGCAACTAGTTAAAGTATTATATTTAAAGGATAATTCCCACTAAGGCAGAATAAAGAAAAAACATTTTAACTCTGGAAGAATTTACGGTGGGTTTTTTTTTTTTTGGGGGGGGGGGGCACAATGTACTCAGAACTTATTCTTTAGACTGTCTGATACAATAAAAACGGGCTTAAAAGAAGAAATAGAAGAGGATATAGTTGAAAAGCAGGTTGTTTTGGATATAGATTTCAATGTGACAGGATATAAGAATGATATTGACAACATTACATAAGACTAAGAAATGAAACAGACAGAAGTTTTAGTAGTGAACTAGGACATACAAATAATAAAACCAGAAGAATAACTTTGCTTCATGACTCTTAGTTCAGAAAAGAGATTTGAACAACTTTCTTATTCTGAATTTACAAAAGATGTGTTATACGTATGAAGGAATTCCTGGGAAGAGCAAAATAGAGTAGAATTCTTTATTGGCCAAGTGTGACTGGACACACAAGTAATTTGTCTTGGTACTTATGCTCTCAGTGTACATAAAATAAAAGATACATTTGTCAAGAATCATAAGGTGCAACACTTAGTAATAGTCATAGGGTACAATAAACAATCAAATCATACTAGGAAACAATCAATAAAAATCATAAGGATACAAGGAACAGAGTTACATTCATACAGTCATAAGTGGGAGGAGATGGGTGAAAGGAAGGTTGGGAAGATTAATAGTAATCGATTAATAGTAATCGATTAATAGTAATAGATTAATAGTAAAAGATTGATAGTAAAAGATTAATAGTAATAATAATGCAGACTTAGTAAATAGTTGAAAATGTTGAAAGAATCATTTGAAAGTGAGCAGAAATAAACTTTTAGGATATTACCTAAAACGAATAAACAATACTCTTAAAACTAAAACTAAGGGGCCTATTAGATCAAGGTTAAACTATATATGATTGTCTCTTTTCTCTTTTAATGGGTTTTTCTTGACTAGGATTAAATGATGAGGCTTTAAAAATTTGTTTATAGATAAGATATGGAAGAAGAAAGTCTTGCTGTATTTTTAGAGAAAGTGATAAGCTCTGATTTTATAATTGAGAAGAGATGAAGAGAAAATGATAAGAAATTAATTTATGGGACATCATTTGAAGAGATTAAGGATTAATATTTTCAATTTGTTGTTTCTAGTAGTACTTAATGGAATTTTTCTTGATTAAGTTTGAATGATGAAGTTTAAAGATTTTTTTTGTAGATAAGATATAAGACATAGACATATTTTTTTTATTTGCATTTCTAGAGAAAATGAAACGTATTGTGTAAAGGAAAGGAAAGAATTATGAAATACACTTCTTTAAAGTGAAATGTCCCTCTGTGTATGTATGTGTGTGCATTGTTTCTGCCAACTCTTAATGGACCTTTTCTGATTAAGATTGAAATATAAGGTTTTATTATTTGCCAATAGATAAAAGATGAGATGAAGAGAGTTTTGATTAAAAGAAGGTATTGAAAATGTTTATACCTTTCTCACCTTTCCTCCTTTTTACACTTTTTTCTTGTTTATATTCTCCTTAGTTTGTATTAGCTTTTTATCTTTGTAATATGAATGTTCAATAAGTATATTATATATAAAAAGAACTGAACTGCAAGAGAAATATGTAAAGTAAGAATGAGTAGTTTGAGAGGTGGAAGAGCAGAGAATGTTATTGTTAGATAGAATTGATGAGATCCAAAAAAAAAAAAAAAGAGGTGAGAAGTTTAAAGACCAGAATAAATTGCAGGAGGAGGTTAAAACAAAGACTACAAGGATAAGAAGGTATCGAACATTATAATGAATGGTATTGGTATAAAGTAAATGTAGCCATATTTTCCTTCCTTCCTTCCTTCCTTCCTTCCTTCCTTCCTTCCTTCCTTCCTTCCTTCCTTCCTTCCTTCCTTCCTCTCTTTTTTTCTTTCTTTTTTCTTTCTTTCTTTTCATGGCTTACTAGTTCTTCTGTCCTTTGCTTCCATCAAAAGGAACAGCAGGATGTAGATGCATTTAGTACAACAAAATACAATAAAAGTATAATAAAATGTATTATTTAATCAACACATAGCTTAATATTTAATGTAGGACACTGAATTGATTTCACTGGCCAGGCATGTCAGTTTTATCTACCCTATTAGGCTAAACACTTTTTCCATCAAGGTAGGCTCATAATCACAACTTCATGGTAATGGACTTCTGGGACACTGGTCTTACTGTATATCCTGGTCACCAAAAGAGACTGACCTGATATCCAATTATCTTAAAAAAAAAAAAAACTTAACTGTTAACATCATAGGGTGAATTAAAAAAATTCCATTCTTCTTTTTATATTAGTTTAATTTGAATGTATTTAGAACAGTCCTTTGAAACAAGGAAAAATTATAGTCATAAGTATAATAGGGCATGTTTAGTTTTATATTTAATTAGAGGTTTGTTCTCTATGTACTTCTGTATGAAAAGATGAAACGCTCTATATCTCCATCCTACCGCTTTCATCCTTCCATAAATATTCACTTAACACGGTTATAGCCCAGTATGTGAACTAGCTATAATTGAATAAATTCTACTGTGATATTAGATTAAATGTTACTTATCAGGGACAGACCTCTTGTGTGATGCATAGAGTTCACTTCTTACCTATTTACCCTCAGGCAAGCATATTGAAAACTAATGTATAAGTTCAGTTTTGATGCACACTGCACAATCCAGCTAAGAACCATTCCAGAAGTCCCTGTTGCTGTTGTTAGGAAGGATCATGAATCATTAAGCAAGGACTTTACGTGATCATGATTTGCAGCTTCCAACAAGCAAAATCTATGGGGAAGCTGGTAGGAAATCACTAGTTCTGGATAATTATAGTCAAGGTGGCAAGCAGGTGAGTTCTATAGAGAGTGACTGACAGCAAAGATATGTTATGGTTCCATGCATGGGAGGGTCATGCAAACAGGGAGGAAGCATGGATGGGGTGCAACATGGTAAGGTAGTTCTAGCACAGGCAGTTAGGGGAAGGGATGATTTGGTGTTGTGTGAATGCAGGTGAGCTGGGAAGGAGATGCTGTGATGCCATGCAAGTGAAACCAGATAGAGGAGGAGGTACAGTGTGAGTGCAGCTGGGTAGGCAGGCATTAATCAGCATGGCTGAAGGTTGTTGTGGGCTGCCATGCACCACAGAATACTAGATCCCTGGGATCTACTCCATAACAGGTTCCTTGGGTGAAAAAGCAGTGGGAGAAGCTTGTAAGCTTCCTTCCCAGCTTCCCCATTTTCTTTGCTTGTGGGAAGCTAGCAAGGAAGGTCTCAAATGGTGATAACATAACCAGGATGGTGCAGCCATCATCCTAAGTGCGAGCTGGTTGCCGAGAGCCTGAATTAATACCACATGATGGTGGATGCCAGCAGTGGGATCCTACCTGTTCCATTACAGGTTCGGTGATCGTGTGTGTATGTGTGCACATACACCGACTGCATGCACACCTAATGGGTGAACAAACCTTTCCAGCTGAGGCCTGCAGTGCCAATCAGCTGAGAGGATAAAAAAGAGAAAAGCGCAGGGGCAGGTGGAAGGGCCGAGCCTACGCTTTTCTCTTCTTTCTTCTCTTGGCTGATTGTTGGAGGATTTTTTTTTTCTTTCTCTCAGCTGATCCTCGGAGGCTTTTTTTTTTTTTTAAACTACCGGTTTAGCCGAACTGGTTCAAACTGGTAGCATACCACCACTGGTGGGTGCCCCAAGGACTAGGTGTTAAGCACCACTCATTCAGTGCCAGCATATCTATTTTTGATGAGTTGAAAATCCAGAAAACAGAAGCTATCGTGACCTTGAACAGTTGCAGAATGAGTGATTATTAACCTGTAAAACAAGGCATACGGAATGCTACATATCAGCGGAACTTTCTGAGAGAACACAAAATTTGAGTTACTTTTCAAAATGCAACCAGTGAAGGAACCAAATGGGTTCCAGAAGGAGAAATAGAGCTCTGGAGGCAAAGGAACCAAAAGAGAAATGACCCTTACATCCAAAGTCATATTATACATACTTTTAAAATGTTATGTACATAGATAATGAATAGTATATTAGACAAATTCATGAATGTGGTTTGAATACCATCTACCCTGACCCTTGATCCCTCAGGATGTTCCTACCCAGGGGGGACACACCTGTCTGTTATGTGTGCAGAGATCTGAGCAGCAGATGGCTGTATCTGATATGGCTGGGCACTCGGCCATAGGTCTCCTTGAACCTACAGTACAACTGGAGATAAGCAGCTAAAGCAGTTTCTGTGTCTGTGTTGATCTTCTTAAATGCAAATGTATCTCCCAACTGAGATTCTGCCCTTGATTCAGGGGTGGGATTCTACCAGTTTGCACCTATTCACTAGAACCAGTTGTTAACATTCTAAGCAGTTCGGAGAACCGGTTGTTAGAAGAAATTACTGGCCTAATCCTGTAAGGAAGGCAGGAAGGAAACATTCTGGTGTTGCTGACAGAAACTGCCTCTCCATTAACCTTTTTTACATTCTTGGCAGGACTAGACTTCCTGTCTTAGGAACTTCTCTGGAGTTTTTTTTCCTCCTTTGCTGGTACTTTGCTTGTGTGGAGTGACCATTCAAAGTTACAATGGCACTGAAAAAAGTGACTTAGGACCATTTTTCACACTTATAACTGTTGCAGCATCCCCACAGTCATGAGAGGCCAGGCGAGGAGATGCGTGCCTTGATGTGAGTGATATTGAGCTGGCCACACCCAGTCAATAACATGACCACCAAGCCATGCCCACCCAGTCACATGACCACCAAGCCACACCCACCACCTAAGCCACACCCACAGAACCAGTTGTTAAAAAATTTGAATCTCACCCCACCTTGATTCTTTTCAAAGAAATGTCCTCAGATGAGTTCTACGTGAGGCTTGGCTCAAGTACAGCAAAGTCTTGGCAGCCCAACCTCAGACTGGACCAGGTGAAGTCCTTTAGTATTGAACCCTTTCTAGCCTATGTGACCAAAAGATCAAGGGGATCATTATGTGTCATGATGATCTATCCAGATGCAGCATGCTTCTCATTTTTGAAATGATCCAAATGGAGCCATACACTAGATGAGCAGACTGACCCTTTGAGGCAGGTGCTGACTCAGCAGCAGCAACCGGTGCCCAGTTTCAACATGGGATAATTGGTCAGCTCAAGCATGCCAAACTCATCTTGGGGCAGCTGGTTTGCTTTGGTTTGCTGAGCCAAAATATAAAACATTTTGTTCTGTACTATCTGCCTTTTCTGTTTCCTTTAGCATTTTGCTTTCGTTATTGAGCAGCTGGTACACATATTTAAATTTAATTTTAAAAAAAGAATGAAGCCTTTTTCTAACTTCAGCCAGTCCTGAACTTTAACTAACTTTCTTGAGCTCTAAATTTAAATTTCTTTAGCACCAGGTTACTGGAGTATTCTCTTTCTTAGTAATATGGCCACAAATCTTCACTCAGGTTTTTGTACAAGTGCCTTGAACTGCCACCCTATTTATTTTTGGGGACCCCGAGTTGAAAATCCAGAAAACAGAAGCAATTCTGAAATCCAATCATTTCTCATGGCTGTTTTGTTCCAATGGAAAATAACACACTCAAGCTGCTTTGAGTTTCATTCCATTGGGAAACAACCAATTTAAAAGAACAAATAAGAATAGCAAGGGGACTGGAAGTCAAGACCTATAAGGAACAGTTAAAAGAAATGATTGCAAAAAGAAGAGCTTGCCAAGAAAAAGACTGAGAGGAAATACCCCTGTTTTCAGATCACTGGAGTACAATGAAATAGATCCACCTTAAATTTTAGGCTGAATTTCCTAAAGTAAGTGTCTAAAGCTGAGATGTACTGTATAGAATCTCAGGTCCCATATATCTGAAAGAAGGAGAAAGACCTACAGTAGTTCAACTTAAGCTTTGAAAAATGATAGAAGGGCCCAGTCAACTTTCTATCATCAACATGCTAACATGGATTTTTGGGGGAACATTACAGTAAGTTCTTGACTTACAACCGTTAATTTAGTGACAGTTCAAAGTTACAATGGCACTGACAAAAATGACTTATGACTGTTTTTCATAGTTATGACCTTTGCAGCATCTCCATGATCGTGTGATCAAAATGAAGATGCTTAGCAATTGGTTTCATATTTATGACATTAACAGTGTCCTGAGGTCATGTAACCCCCTTTTGCTACCTTCTGACAAGCAAAGTCAATGGGGAAGCCAGATTCACTTGACAACCAGGCTACTAATTTATCAACTGCAGTGATTCACTTAACCACTGAGGCAAGAAATGTCATATAGTGGGATGAAACTCACTTAACAAAGGTCTCAGTTAACAACAGAAATGTTGGGCTCATGTATGTCTGTAAGTCAGGGACTACCTGTATTTAGAACTGTTTGTGATGTAATTTTTCTAAGTTTACCCAGAATACAATTTAAGAATGAATTTGTCTCATAGTTTTTTTTCTAAAAAGGAATATAGTGATGATGATGATTGTTAATAATGATATATTTTATTTATTCGGCACCCCCTGAAAAAACACAGATTAGTTCTATGTCCTGCCTGAAGAAATGTTGTAATGCCAATTACTTCAGTCATAGGAAAAAGGGAACACCAGAATTGCATATTACTCTTAGGTAGTTCTCACAACAATTGCTACATTAAAACAAATAAATCTAATGACAGGTTACAGCATTGGGGGGATTGGCAGGCATATGCATGTCAAAGCCTTCCTTGACACTTGCTAATAACATTTGGCAGCAGCCACATCGATCGCAATATGTTCTACGGAAATGTGAGAAACAAAAATTAATGGTCTCTGACATACGGGATTTTTTTTTAACATGCCAGTTTTCAATGTACTTGATAATGTGACTTTACTCTTATGGTTGCCAGACATGAAAAATAAGGATATTCCTTGATGTACCTTATTGTTAAAACTTGTTGCAAATTCCAATAAGATTTTTTTTCGGGGGAGGGGGAAAGAGAACTGGAAGTGTATCCATGTGAATTTTGACTGAACAGTTCCTTTCTCAAAGCTCTGCCTCCTTCGCCAAATGAATGGAGTCCACAGCTGCATCATATGACAAACAGACATTGTTGTTTTAAAAAGTCAAAGAATACACACTATAAAATAATTACAGTTTAATTAGTTGTTCATGTGAATGGGTTGAAAGCGTAAATAAAAGTACTGTATTTACACCATATCATATCATAGTGATAAGGAAAGAATTCATAGCTGTATCAAGAATTATTCAGTCGTTGTTGAATAAAAGCAATGTTTTGAACAGCCTGGCTTTCCAGCAATATCTTTGTCTTACTGTGTCTTGTTCTCTGTGACAGAAGTTGAGAGAAGTGCAGGATGGAGTTGACAAGAATTTTTTAAAAAGGAAATGAATATTGGCTTCAGTTATGCTCCCTGCAACAGCAGTGGGAATTCTACTGGTTCGCACCGGTTCAGTAAACTGGTTGTTACGATTGCTGGTACTTCAGAGAACCGGTAAAATGGGCTCTGCCCCTTTCCGCCCGCTCCTCCATTCCTTGCACATGCACAACAATCACTGATGGCATTCTCCCCCCGCCCGACCCGCCCAGTGCACTACATCACTTCCCACATTTTCCCACCTGCCACCATCGCTTCCAGCAGAAGCAGCCAGCCAGCCAGCCAGCCAGCTATCGCTGCCTGCTTTTCACTATCTGATCTCCCTAGGTGAGTGATGCTCACCTACATGCTGCCAGCCCCAGTTGAGTCCTGACTCCTGGGCCATCTTAGGCTGCCAGTGCTCCACCACCACCCTCACCCTTGCTGCCACCACAAGCCCTGGTTGAGTCCTGAGTCCTGGGCTGGCCTAGGCTGCCACTGCTATGCCATCCTCAGCACTCATGGCTTAGCAAGCTTCCCACCTTTGGTTGGCTTGCTTAGCCACCAGTGCCCAGCTCCTTGTGGCACTCATGATCTACAAGCTTCTCCCCCACCCCAATTGCCTGGATTGCTTAGCCACCAACACCATGGCTCCATGCTGCACTCATGGCCTAGCAAGCTTCCCCACCCCCCACCCCACTTGCATGGCTTGCTGGTGGGTGAGAGGAAGGCAAGCCATCAGCTGGAAGCAATACAAAAGATTGCTAAAATCTGCAAGATTTATTTTAATATTGATGGAAACTGAAGAACCTTCAACTCTAAAGAACCTTTCTGCCTGAGAATTCTAGGATGCTCTCTTTTATTGCTCTTCTCTTTTTCTGCCTCTTCCCTCCT
This sequence comes from Pseudonaja textilis, assembly GCF_049901715.1. Lineage (NCBI taxonomy): Eukaryota > Metazoa > Chordata > Lepidosauria > Squamata > Elapidae > Pseudonaja > Pseudonaja textilis. Next base: position 209,212,864 of record NC_141990.1, read on the forward strand.
TCTGCCCATAGAAACACAAATGCATGCCTACGCAATGGACTCCCGGCGTTCTGTGATCAATGGCACTGCTCTGTGTCTCCTTGATTTCTTTGCATCTCCTTTCCCAACAGGCAACTGGACTTCCTTTGTTTTTCCTTGAAGAAGTTTCCTATCTCATCCAAGAAGCTTCTTCATTTCTGACTGAATGTTGGAGAATGGAAGGGTTTATACTCCTGCAGTGACTGCAGGACTGCAGGAGAGATGACTGCAAGGAATATAAATCTTTCCGTTCTCCACCATTCAGTCAGAACTGAAGAAGTTTCTTGGATGAGAAGCAAAATGTCTTCAAAGAAAGACAAAGAAAGTCCAGTTGCCTCTTGAAAAAAAAAAAAAAAAGCACTGTTGGGACAACTATGACCTGGATGACTGAGAATTTCCATGGACATTTGCATCTCCTTTCTTTCCCATGACTGCTGATGTTTCTCTCATGGATGGTGACACTTTCCCACTTTGAGAACGAATTATCCATTCACACATTCCAGGAAGAACATCATAGCAATGCAGCCCCACACATCTTTTGGGGAAGACATCTGTTTCCAGATGCAATCCTTTCCAGCCAGAACACATATAAGATGATATATCCCTGGATATCCATTCCTTACCCCAATGACATCCAGATCTGCATTGCGGCATCATGATACAAGTTTTGCCTTTTCATACTTGCATTGCAATCCTTATCCCCAAGAGGAATAAATATATTAATTCCCAAATCCTCCCTCCCTTAAAAAAAAACCTTCTTTCTAATTCTTTTTCTTTGGACAATCTCTGTTTTAGATTGTAAAACATGTCAGAAATGTTTTTGTAGGTTCTTCTGAAATGACGAGAAGTCTGCTTCCACTAAAGAAATTAAAAGGAGTGGAAGAATATGAACAGTGAAGTCTATCATCCATGTGATCTATTTTAGAGGGATGAAAGGATGTGCGGGGTTTGAAAAGATACTACATCTCACTAGGGGCTCACCTCTCTTCTGCTCCTCCAGTGGGATTCACAGACCGATGCCAATCCCAGATCTTTTCTGCATCACATCTGCTTGGCTGCAGCAAGATTTGGATTGATAAAAACTCGACACAGTTTCCCTTCTTTAAATTTGCATGTACTGCTTGCTGCCTGCATAGCAATGACAACGTCTTTAATCTAATTTGTTAACTAGTCCCAGGGAAGAATCAGTAATGATCTGGCATATCTATCTTATATCCCCTTTAAATATCTTTGTCACAGCCAGTGGGAAATTACTGGACCTGCAGAATAATAATGTAAATAATGGAAGTAGAAAATGTATTCAGGAAATATTGGGTAACAAATTTAGAGGACAACAGCCCTCATTCTGTGTCACAAGGAATTCCATGTGGTATAGGTATTGAATTCAACTTTGGACGTGGTTCTTATTGCCTCGATTAATTCAGCAGATATAACCATCCTGATCTATGTATCTCTTAAAAGCTAAAGTATTAAATATCTTGTGCTTTCTACACTGCCTTTTATTGAGTTCAACATTTCTATTTTTCTGTATATTTTGGCTATCCTACTGTAGTTTAATAATTTTTTTTGTTAGTGCTACTGTTTTTGTTATCTTAACTCCAGTCACTAATTCTTCTTCTTCTTCTTCTTCTTCTTCTTCTTCTTCTTCTTCTTCTTCTTCTTCTTCTTCTTCTTCTTCTTCTTCTTCTTCTTCTTCTTCTTCTTCTTCTTCTTCTTCTTCTTCTTCTTCTTCTTCTTCTTCTTCTTCTTCTTCTTCTTCTTCTTCTTCTTCTTCTTCCTCCTCCTCCTCCTCCTCCTCCTCCTCCTCCTTCTTCTTCTTCTTCTTCTTCTTCTTCTTCTTCTTCTTCTTCTTCTTCTTCTTCTTCTTCTTCTTCTTCTTCTTCTTCTTCTTCTTCTTCTTCTTCTTCTTCTTCTTTCCTGTTTGTTTGTTTATGAATATGTATATAACCACCCAACTCATTCTCATTGAGTCTGGGCAGTTTACAAAGATAAAGGTAGAGTTATACTGAAAACATATTATACATCTGTGTCATTTTAAGCAGTATCATGCTATACATTTATTTACAATCACATTATTGTATTAGTAAATCACATTATACATATTTACTAAGAGGGGTTCTCTCTCCCCCACCCCCTGCAAATAAGAATCCTACGATAAATGGACAAGTGTTATTGTGCATTAGATGAGTAAGTGTGAGGGTTAGGGTTTGATTTTCCCTCCCAAATTCTGGACCTACCACAATGTGAAAGTTAACTATACCAAATACTTTATTGTAGCACATACTTTAGCCTAACAATAGGCTGTTGCCCTGGGTTAACTCCACTCTCCTGGGCTTTGCAAGTTGCTGTAGCCTCCAAAATAAGTAACTGATAATTAGCCCTTAGAACAAAAGTCTTAAAGTTTAGTGCCCTACAGCCTTTACCTCCCTCCCAAAATTCTTGCATTTTTTGCACAGATGGTACATTTCTGATTACTGCTAAGCTCCAGGCCAGGTTGTAAGCCAAGCTCCAAGCACAATGGGCTATTTACCATAGCTTGTGCACCTGGCAGTTGACTGATAGCTCTCCTGCCTCAGCATGTAATAGTTATACAGTCCCAGGCATTGCTATCCCGCTTTCTTGTTTGCAAGAAAGTTGGCTTACAACTTATCCTTTCCTCCTACACACCAAAACCATTTTTTGTAGACCAGGAGCCCAGGTGACGTGAAATTACATATAGTTGTTGACATTCCTAAAAATGCCAAGGTTTCAATTAGCTGTATCTGGCCTGTATATTTGTGAGTAAACTGTGAATTGGGGGATAAATGAATGAATGAATGAATGAATGAAGGAAGGAAGGAAGGAAGGAAGGAAGGAAGGAAGGAAGGAAGGAAGGAAGGAAGGAAGGAAGGAAGCAAGCAAGCAAGCAAGCAAGCAAGCAAACAATCTCCTATCAAGTTTCTGGGACTTTAAAGTTTTATAATACTATGGGGAAAAAGCATGAGCTGTGTCTCCCCTTGAGTGAGCGGGCTGGGAAACATTTTTTCTTGGTCGCAGTTGCTTTCCCTATGCAGACAAGAACCCTGCCTTTATTCCTGCACAGTGAGAATACAAAAGATGGTCAAAAATGACCATCTCTGCTCAAAGAGAAGGTTTCTGCCTGTGGCAGGGGCTAGTATGTGTGTGTGTGTGGGGCGGGGGGGAGACGGGCTATTATAGGCAAATGGAGGATTAATTTTACAAATGAGTCGTCTTTCATTCAATTGCCATTAACTGATTTTTCTTGCAGGTCGCTTCTAGAAGGCAGTGTAGTACAGGGATTCAGAGGTTAAGACAGAACTGGAAGTTAATTCAGTGGGAAATGAGCAGTCACTCTTCTCTCAATCCAAATTACCTGATAGGATTGTTGGAGGGGAGAACAAACAAAGCATGTATTTATTGGAGCACAATATTGATGGAATGGTTTCAATAGGAGTTGCCAATCCTAAATTGAGAAAGTGGGAAAACTGGATCCTGTGTGAAATTTTTGACTGGATTTATAACATTGCTAAACTCTTTCTTGGTTGTTATTTTTTTAATTTTGAGAGGTCAGTTTAAATTCAAAGAGTTTGTTTACAGCAATTAATAATCTCTGGTTAGCAACTTCTTTTGACCTTTTTCCCAAATGCAGAAAAACAAAATTGCAACAGTACATTAGTGACAATTAAATGTTAATGTGAGTTGCTATGACATTGGTATGGTTTCCCTATAATGTGTCACAAAAGTTAAAGCCCATATTTACCTTGGATTGAAGAATGAAGAACTAACAAGAGTGTTTTCTTTTTTTCATTTGGAAATTACTTAAATTGGAAATTAAAAGAACCTTGCTGAAAGTTATAAAGAAAGAAATAATGAGGGCATATGTAAAGCTATAAGTGCATTTATTAAATTATGTTGTGTTTATTTCTGGCCAAATAATGGACGCTGGCTCTTTTGCCCACATACGGCTAATGGAAGAGAAAAGCCAATTTAAGACTCCTCTCTATAAATGCAATGAAAGCTTTTCAGAGTAGTTTTTGCTCTGTTTTCTAAGTTGTATAAATTTAATACCAAAGGATATTGGAGCAGTCTGACACTGGGGAAGGACTAGCCACAAAGGAAATTTTATTTACTTTATTTTATTTTTATTTGTCAACTGCTTACAAGATAATAGGTATAAGTAAAAACATAGTTATGAATACATGGATACATATAAGAAAAATTTTAAAAATAAATAAAATAAACAATAGGACAGGGACGGTAGGCACGTTGGTGCGCTTATGCATGTCCCCTACAGACCTCTTAGGAAAGGGGTGAGGTCAACAGTAGACAGTCTAAGGTTAAAGTTTTGGGGGTTTGGGAAAAAAGCCACAAAGTCAGGTAGAGTATTCCAGACATTGACCACTCTGTTGCTGAAGTTGTATTTCCAAACTTGATTAAGTTTGGTGCGATTAACCTTGAGCTTGTATCTATTGTTTGCTCTAGTGTTGTTATGAAGTGTTGAAGCTGAAGTAATCATTGACAGGTAGGACATTGCAATGTATGATTTTATAGACTATACTTAGATCGGACCGAAGGTGGCGTAGTTCTAGGTTTTCTAGGCCTAGAATTTCGAGTCTGGTGGCATAAGGTATTCTGCAAGGAGTAGAGGAGTGGAGAACTCTTCTTGTGAAATATTTCTGGACTTTCTCAACTGTGTTAATATCAGATATATAATGTGGGTTCCAGACTGATGAGCTGTATTTGAGTAATGGTCTAGCAAATGTTTTGTATGCTCTAGTTATTAGTGTAATATTACCAGAGAAAAAGCTACGTAAGATTAGGTTAACAACTCTTAACGCCTTTTTGGCTATGTAGTTACAGTGGGCTCTACCACTTAGGTCATTTGAAATGAGTACTCCAAGTTCCTTGACAGAGTTTGGATCATTGACAAGGTCTTGACTATTTAGCCTGTATTTTATTTTCTGATTTTTTTTTGCCAATATGTAAGACCGAGCATTTATTTGTTGAGATTTGAAGTTGCCATTTGTTTGACCATTCTGATACATAGTCAAGGTCTTTTTGAAGGGCAGCAGTATTGTCTGTGGTGTTGAATAGCTTTACATTATCAGCGAAGAGAATGCAGTTGCTCTTGATATGATCACAGAGGTCATTTATGTTGAGTATGAAGAGAGTTGGTCCCAGAACACTGCCTTGGGGGACACCACTGTTGACAGGTACAGAGTTTGATAGGATGCTCCCAATTTTGACCATTTGTTGTCTGTTTGACAGGAATGCTTCTATCCAGAAATGCAGGTGTCCAGAGATACCGTAAGATTTTAGTTTTAGGAGTAGTTTGTCATGTACCACTGAATAAAAGGCTTTACAGAAGTCTACGTGGATTGCATCTATTGCTTTGCCCTGATCGAGTTGTGTACTCCATATGTTTTTGCAGTGTAAGAGTTTCAGATTACATGATGTTTTTTCCTAAAACCAAATTGTTTATTAGAGAGTAGGTTGTTTGTTTCTAAGTGGAGGATGATGGATTGATTATTAATTGATTTCATGACTTTACAGGTGATGCAGCATGAAGAGATTGCTCTGTAATTTTCAACTAGGCTGGGGTCTCCCTTTTTGAAGATGGGGATGACTGTGGCTTGTGACCATAGGTTTGGCAAGGAGCTTGTCCTGAAAGATTTTCAAAGATTATGCTTAGAGGTTCGGCTATGGCAGTGGGTAGCTTTTTTAAGAAGTAGGCACATATTCCGTCCAGTCCAATAGATAGAGATTGTTTTAGATTGCACAGTGCTTTTTCAACAATGTCTTCTGTAAAATCGATATCTATTAGACCATTGTAGTTTTCTGTGGTTCGGCTAGGAAATACTGGGAATGATCCATTACTGTTTACAAATACTGAGCCAAAGAACATGTTAAAGAGGTTGGCTTTAATAGTGTCATCATTGCAGTCTTTATCATTAGGTCCTTTCAGGGGTGGGATGGACCTTGAGTCTTTTAGTTTGTTGTTTACAAAATTGTAGAAAGCGCGGGTGGAATTGGTGCATAGGAGGTTTTCTTCTTGTTTAATGAGATAATTGGTGCATTCAGTCTTTATCTGGTGGCATAAATTTTTGTATTGGCTTTTGAAGTTGGCAACGTGACCAGATTTGTTTTTTTGCCAAAGTGATTTCTTTTTGGATTGGATTCCTTATTGTTTTGGGTAATTTGTTTTTTCTGGTTTTGGGAGTTGTTATTGGTACATATAGTTTGATGACTCTTTTGACTTCAAGTGAAAATATGTTGTAATGGTCTTCTATAGTATTGCATCCAGTGAATAGAAATTGCCAATCAAGGGATGAGAGATCATTGTTTATAAGATCATAGTTGCCTTTTTTTGAAGTTATAATTGGGGATTCCGTCATTGTGATGATTTTTGTGTGGATGTATGTTGAGACAGAAGTCAATCATGTTGTGGTCACTGTTGGAAAAGGGTACTTTAATTTGTATTCCGTAAATTGAATTCAAACTATTGCAGAAGATGAGATCAAGGCAGTTGTTAAGTCTAGTGTTGTTGGTTACTAGTTGTTCTAGTCCCAGATTTATTACTGCATTGTAGAAGGTTGCATGTGTGGGTTCAGTTGTACATTCGTTAAGGGTCCAGTTAATATGAGGTAGATTAAAGTCACCAAGAAAGATAAAAACATGTGGGAAGGATGCTGTCCATGTTAGTAGTGTATTTAGCTTGTTTGCATGTTCGATGTCATAATCAGGGGCTCTGTAACATAGTAAGAACCAAAATGTGATATTTAAGGACAGTTCACAGACGATGGTCTCAGGAATAGCAAGTTCCTGGGTAACCTGGATGTTTTTTAGATGTAGGGACTTTTTATAGAAGATAGAAACACCACCTCCTCTACAGATTTCACAATTTGATTGGTAAACATGATAGTCTATTACTGTAGTAATGGAGTCAGGGAGAGAAGCATTGAGCCATGTTTCACAGACAAATATAATGTTGAATTTAGCCGTATTTAGTAAGAGGAGAAATTCAGGTATTTTATTTACAAGGCTTCTTGCACTGAGTAGCTTGCATTTAAGGCCAGTTGTGGTTGGAATAGAGGTAGTTTGGGGTGTGCATGCCTAGTTTTGAGTGATGTTGGATTGGATGGGGTTGGATGCGGAGCTGTGCGTTGTGTGACTTTCTTTTGATGCAATCAGCTCTGTAGTCAATGTATAGGTCCTTTTCTCCATTTTCTAGACTGTTTTTGAGTTCTGCACAGAGTTCACGGGAGTGGATTCTTTGCAGTATGGATAAGTCTGGTCTTGAGCGAAGTTTTTTGTAGTTGGAATATTCTGTGTCTTCTTCATTGGTGTAATAAAAACAGAATAAAGCAATTGTTAAGGTCATCATTGTATCTCAAAAGACCTGACTGAAAAACTTAGCCTTGACTCCATTTTAGCCAGTAGTGATGAATCATGAAATATTTAATGTGAAATTATACTGAGAAAAGCTTTGGCTGAAGAAAATAATAGTGGCTAATTTATATTCCACTTTTTATTCTGTGCATTATAAACTGAGATACTTCTTTGGAAATCAAACAAGTAATCTAATTTCACATATAATCAAATTAGGTCAATTGCTAATAATTTAAAATTAAAATTCAATAAAAGCATAGTGTCATGCCCCTGGTGGAGTCTGACTCTGAGGAAGAGGAGGAACAGCCAACAGGGAGTGGGAGTGTGGCTCCAAAGGTGGTGGAGGAGACTGGGGAAGGGCAGAGGCCGGCTGAGCAGTTAGAGGAGGATCCAGGCCCATCCCCTATCCATCCTAGGTCATGCAGGGAGGAGAGGATCAGGGAAAAGCGAGGTCTACTCAAGAGGAGATTACCATGTTCCTCCTCGTGGCTTGTAGGTGGGAGCTATGTATATAAGTTTGCAAGTGTGCAGTTAGAATTTGCAGGAGTCAATTTAGTGTTCACCTTGAAAGAGGTTTATCTTTGCTGGCGTTCTTCCCATGGACTCTCCTCAATTATTTTCCTGGAGTTTATGATTAGATACCTTGGCTTGCTTCGGGAACTCTTGTCAATGCAGTTTGTTTGGTTTTCTTTTTGCCTCATTATTTACTTCTGTGACTTTAAACTGTGCCCAATAAAACAGTGAAGTTAAGTTGAAGGCCTTACCGGACTTTAATATATGTTTTGGGTTTGGGATTATTTTGAGAGACTACGGGCCATCCCACATTGTTTAAAAAAAATTAACAGGTTTAGAGCACAGTAACTCAGTAATAACTATCAGAGTTATGGTCACAGTGCTTTGATTTGATCTCCAAAGAACGCTTCAGAGCATAGAGAAACATCAGTCCGAGAAAAGGCATGCCTGTTTTAAGATGCTGCAAAATGAGACTTATATTTGCAGTCTTGGGCATCCTCAGGAATAAAATGAGATACATTGCATTATACTTACAATTATTATGTTCTTAACATAGCAATTATGTTAACTTATATATTTCATGTATATGATATGTACACAATTGTATAATAGATAATTTATAGCAAATAATAATGTATTGCAATTTTTTTGTTTGATTGTTGTGAACCACCCAAAGTTATCAAGGAGCCTCTGTGGCACAGTGGTTAGAGTACAGTATTGCAAGTTTCTTCTGCAGCCAGCTGCCTAAAATTTGGCAGTTCAAATCTCACCAGGCTCAAGGTTGACTCAACCTTCCATCCTTCCGAGGTGAGTAAAATGAGGACCCAGATTGTTGGGAGCAATAGGCTGACTCTGTAAACTGCTTAGAGAGGGCTGTAAAAGCACCATGAAGTGGTACATAAGTCTAAATGCTATTGCTATCAAGAGTAATTATGATTCATTGCATAGTCTGCCAGATGTTTAGATTGGATTCCTGTGGTGGAATCATAAATTGAAAAACCCTGGGGATCAAAGTTAAAAGGGTTTTCAGTTTGGACTTGATAGCTTGGAAGGCTATGAGGTTAAGCACTTAGGTTTATATTAGGTTTTCCCAGGGGAGAACAGGCAGTCTCATGAGATTATTGTGTACAGTTGAGACAACAATAAACTTATTGACATAAGCCTCAGAGCCATTTAAGTTGTTTGCACCTGACAATTTGGAATTTTTAATCCATCTATTGAGTCCTTCCCAAGGAGCTCGGATGGGCAAATGTTCTTGTTTGATGGTGTTGGAGGTACCATGGCAGGATATAAGCTGTTCCAAGTAAAGCCGCCTTTTGCAATTGACTGATGGTGATTTTTGTCAATGCCGATGATGTACAAATGGTGCTCCAAATGCTTTGGGATTTCACCCAAGGTGCATATCACTACTGCTATCTTTGCTTTCTTCTTTTTCACAGTGGTTCTACTTCTATTTGCAAGTCTTTGTATTTTATGATTTTTTTCATGGTTCTTAGGGAAACTTAAAAGAATCTTTTAATTTAGTTTTGGAGGAGTATTAGGTGTGTTTGCTGCCTCGAGTTATTGATAAAAAATAATGATGGTGGGATAATTAAAAAAAAAAGAATTTAAAAAATAAAATTAATTTAGTCTTAAATTATCTTACAATTTTTAATCTCTTGCTACAGCAGTTTAACTGAATAAAGACCATGAAGCTATATCACTTTCCCTTTTGTCTTCTTTTCCTCCTAACAGTTTTTATGGGTTGCTTTATTGAAAAAGTAATTATTGCCTTCCAGTACAATAGCTGGGAAGTGTCTTGTTCTAATAACCCAATCATTGTCACATGCACCATTTGCCCACAAAAAATAATAATTGCTGCACCAGAGGAGGAACTAGAGAGAATGAGCAAGATTTCTTTGATTTCAGAAAATATTTCAGATTAGTGCACAGATCTGTTAATAATCAGATACTTTTGTAGACATTATTTGATGGTAGCTTTTAGCTGGTGAGGGGGGAAACACATCTGTTTCTATATGCCACTTCTTTGAAGTTTTATGCTATATGCCACTTCTTTGAAGTTTTAAAATTCTTCCCTGAGGGGCCATACAGAAGATAAAGAAAAAATAATCTAGTCTGTTTTGCTAAGCTAACTCTTCCAAAGACTTGAACCACAGCTGAGTTTCTTTCTTCTCATTGAATTGGTTCTGTTTTAAATTCTGATACATAGAATATTGCAAATGTTGATATGTTTTTGATATATAGCCAATCAAGGTTGCTTTAAATAATCTGTAAAATTATTGCTAAGTAAAATGTTGATGTGTTAAAATTGGACAAGTTCTGTGTTAATTGCTTAGTAAAAATGAAAGAGCTAACATGTTTTAAATGTGCAAAGAAGCAGTGCCAGGTATATATATTCTCTCTCTCTCTCTCTCTCTCTCTCTCTCTCTCTCTCTCTCTCTCTCTCTCTCTCTCTCTCTCCCCCCATCTCTCTCCCGCACTCTTTATCTCTCTCCCTCCTTCCCTCTTGCCTCCCAACCCCTTCCCTTCTCTCTTCTGTAAATTGCTCTGTGTTTCCAAGCGTGAAAATGGAACAAATAATACAAGGAAGAAGATTTATACCAGGAAAGATGCATTGTAACTAAATTCTAATTTTTGCCTCACAGTTGCTTAATTTTGTAATTTAGCAAGCAAAAATGAGGTTGTAGGAGAATATTCTTCTTCAAGGCTCTGCATTCTTCTAGTGCTGGAAATCAGCAGAAAGGATGTTAGTGTAAATTGTAGTGCCCTGACAATAAAGCTGCACTAGGAATGAAGCAGAAGGTTCCCGCTGTCTTTATAGATTTAACATGGAGTAAGTTAAACAAAACAATTTGTGGATGGTTCTCTTGATTTTGTTTCACATACCAACAAGCATTACCAGCTAAGGGAAAAACATATAGCAATATCTAGCCTGGAGTGGATTGTGGGCTGGAGAAGAGATAAGCTTTGAAAGAGTTTTGACTTTTGTCAAAAATCTCTGTTCTGGTTTTGGGTAGTAGTCTTTGCTTACCAACCAATCACTCAGCAACCATTCAAAATATAATGATGCTGAAAAAAATAACTTTACAGCCTATTTAGTACCTTTGCAGCACTCCTGGGCGCATGTTTGCCGTTACAATCAGAATGAATTGTTCATTGCCTGGCTCGTGGCTCCATCAACTTTCATAGACCAGAGAGATTGGAGTGGAAGGGATTTCAAGAGAGTACATTCTAAAGCTGTTTGTGTAATGCACCCGGGCCTCTCAGTCCTGGGCTGTAGCATAATTGCACTGCTTTTGATGTGTACATGATAATAAGTAGGCACCTGAATGTTTCAAAAGATGAAAGAGAGGTTAGCGGGCAAATCCAAGCCAAAAATGTGAAACTGAATAATCTTGACTGTTTCCAAGCAAGAAAACACAGTCATGGTCATGGGATTTCTCACTTAGTAACCAGTTCATTTAGAATTGGAATTGACAGTCCCAATTAGGATCATCTAATATTTGGCTCATTTTGGACCCAGATTTCTTGCTGTAGCATTCACAATAGACTTACCCTATAATGATTCACAGAACTCTCTATGTGGTTTATAATATCAGCATTATTTGCATATTATCCCCAGCACTCTGGGTCTTGATTTTACTGGCCCCAGAAGGCTAGAGGTCCATCAGATTGAACTCCAGACTGTGGTAGAGTTAGACTGAAATGCTACATTCAAACCATTATTCCACCAGGGTTATTCTGGAATAGACTTCTTCAGGAAATGCACTCTTTCAGAACAAAATACATTTGTAATAGCACAAAAATCATGTTATGAATGGCTGATAGTTGATGGTAGGGTTGCAGTAGAAGTGAGAATGAGATCTCCCATTGCACTGAGGAACATCCTCTCCTGCCAGCTGTTATTAGAAGGCTAAATCAGTGGGGGAGAATGACATTTTGAGAAAGGTGAACTCTTTAGCCACAAAAAGCAATAGGTCTAGAAGAAAATCTTGCTAGACAGAAGATAGCATCATTCCCTACCATAATATTAGTGCTAACTCCTTTATGTCTCTCTGTATAAGTGTGAAGCATCTTCTCAAACATCTATGAAAACTTCCTTAATGCTGAAATAAAAATTTAAATCAGAGGCATCCCCAGCTCCATATGTTGCTGTAATTCTAAAAGACTTTTCAAGGTAATTCCTTGGAGGCATATGGAGACGTTTGAAGGAGTGTTGTATTTTAAATTGGAATTAATTGGCAATCAGGGAGAAGGAGAAAAAGAAGAAAAAGGAGAAGGTGAAGGAATAATGGTAGCATATCATCATAGAAGTTCTTTCTTTTCCTTCCTTCCTTCTTTCCTTCCTTCCTTCCTTCCTTCCTTCCTTCCTTCCTTCCTTCCTTCCTTCCTTCCTTCCTTCCTTCCTTCTGCAAATTATATAGCTATCCAGCACATAAAAATTTAAAAATAATGAAACATAACTAAGTAATAATAATCATATATACTGTGCTGATTTATTAGAACAGCCAAGGTCTGTAATGGTGAACCTATGCCACACATGCCACAAGTGGCAGGTAGAGCCAACTCTCTGGGCATGCCAAGCATTGCCTGTTGCTCTTCCAGGTTGTAGTGTGTGCATGCGCACCAGCCAGCTGGTCTTTTGCATGTGCAGGTGTGCCAGAAACTGGAACAGCATTTCCCATCATGCACATGTGCACCAGCCACCCGGTCCTCTGGTTTCTAATGTGCATGTGCATGTGAAGACCAGCTGGCTGACATGCATGTGCTCACAAAGACCAGTTGGTGGGTGCACATGTGAGTTAGAAACCGGCCGGCCACCTGGTCTTCCAGTTTCTAACATGCATGCATGCGTGAAAATCAGCTGGCCGGTGCACGCATCATGTTCAAAACCGGCTGGTCAGCTACATGCATGCGTGCATGCATGTTAGAAGCCGGAAGATTAGGTGGCTGGAGCACATGCATGTACCAGGATCTGCTCTTCCAATTTCCGGTACACATGTGTGTTTTGGCACTCAGTGCCTTTTCGGTGAGCATGCAGTCCCATTTTGGCACTGGCCTAGATTCTTCAGAAGAACTCAATCCACACAAAGACCAATACCAATTAAAGAACTGGGAACTGTGACTTCACATTGCTGGCAATGTGAAAACTGTGGTCAGCAAAAAATACACACAAAGGGTCAGAAAACTTCTAAAAAGCAATTGAATGGCACCATCAAGGCTATAAATACTTGGGCCACACCCATCATCAGATATACTGCTGGGATCATAAACTGGACACAGGCAGAGCTGGACAGCTTGGATAGGAAAACAAGAAAACTGATTACCATATACTATGCGCTGCACCCGCATAGCGATGTTGACAGGCTATATTTGCCAAGAAAAGCAGGCAGCAGAGGACTTTTGCAAGTGAAGCAGACAGTCGAAGAAGAGAAGCATGCTCTGGCAGATTATGTGAAAGTGTTGGACCAGCTTTGATAGAGGTCAACAAGAGGAAGCTGCTCGAAGTGCAGCAAACCAAGAATCAATATAGAAAAACAGCGCTGCAAACTCAGGCTGACAGCTGGTGTAACAAAGCACTGCATGGACAGTTCCTTGACAAGATCCAAGGAAAAGTAGATAAGGAAAAGACCTGGTCATAGCTGACCAATGGAACACTGAAGAAAGAAACAGAAGGCCTGATTCTTGCAGCCCAAGAACAAGCCAACAGAACGAATGTAATCAAAGCCAGAATAGAAAAATGATGATAACCCCAAATGCAGACTCTGCAAAGAAACGAATGAAACCATTGATCACATACTGAGCTGTTGCAAGACAATAGCTCAAACTGACTACAAACAACATCACAACATAGTCACTCAGATGGTCCACTGGAACTTGTATCACAACTACCATCTGCCTGTAGCAAAGAGCTGGTGGGATCATAAGCCTGAAAAAGTGATCGAAAATGAGCATGCAAAACTACTGTGGGACTTCCGAATACAGACTTTGGAACACAATACCCCAGATATCACAATTGTGGAGAAGAAAAAAGTGTGGATCGTCAACATTGCTGTAACTGGTGACATCAGAATTGATGAGAAACAACTTGAAAAACTCACCAGATATTAGGACTTGAGAATCAAACTGCAGAGACTCTGGCATAAACCAGTGCAGGTAGTTCCAGTGGTAATTGGCACACTGGGTGCTGTGCCTAAAGACCTAGGCAAGCACTTAAAAACAGTTGGTGTTGACAAGATCACCATTGGTCAGCTGCAGAAGGCCACCTTACTGGGATCTGCTCGCATAATCCGCCGATACCTCATGCAGTCCTAAACACTTGGGATTTGTGATATGAAACCCAGCATGGCTATCTCGTTTGCTGTGTATACTGTGATTATTGTGTAATAATAATAATAATAATAATAATAATAATAATAATAATAATAATAATAATAATAATAGCAGCAGCAGCAGCAGCAGCAGCAGCAGCAGCAGCAGCAACTGGGACAAAAGTGTAAAACTTGGACAACCGAAGAAATCACCAAATGTTACCATCAGGCAGAACCAACAGCCAGGGGATTTCAAAAAAGAATGATGCAAGTATGGCATTTTACAAAACACATCAAAAAAAGTACAGCTTCCTGCAATAACATCAGCAAAACTGCAAAAAACTGCACTACTTGGAACATCATATGTTTTAAGAAGATACTTGGTTGATACCTAGGGCACTGGCAGCAATCCATATCAACCATTAGCACCAGTCAATGGTATTTGTGATGCGTTTTTGAATGTTCAGTTGACTGAGTTTCATGTTTGATGAATAGAGTGTATAACAACAATAACAACAACAACAATAACAATAATAATAGTAAAAGTAATAGTAATAATAATAATTTGCTTGGAACAGCTTATATCCTGTGACAGTACCTTTAATGCCATCAAATATGCACATCTGCCTATCCCAGGTCCTTGGAAAAGACAGGTAGATACAAAGCCAAAGCCAGGCTGAACATCTGGCTGACTGTTCAATGATCCTTTAATAATAATAATAATACCATAGACAGAAGAATAGAAGGAAATCACAAAATACAATGACCTACAAATAAACAAACTATGGAGAAAGAAAGCAAAGATAGGACTAATAGGCAATCCGAGAGTAATCCCAAAACATCTGGAGCATCATCAGCATTGACAAAATCACCCTCCCTGGAGGGTAGGGTACGTGTCCGTAAAAGCTTAAAGTAGCCAATATGAGGATGGCAATCACAATCCCATGACCATAGCATCAGTTACATCATCTTGGAAGTATCCCAGATCATTGGGAGAAAAGACATAAAAAGAAAAACAGTTCTAAAATTAGGAGATCTATGGGCATGAGGATGAAACAAATGTGACATCGTGAGGATTTGACCTAAAAAAATGCAATGTATCCTTGTACTGGGGCTAGCAAATTATAAGGATCAGCCCTTGATGACTGTTTGGAAAGCAATGCTAAAAGCTTGATGCTATAGCAGGCAATCTGCCAAGGTGGAAACTTTACACGAGGCTGATGAATCTCAAAGAAGACCAAAATTTGTTTGATTTGTCTTCCAAATGAATATATTTTGATTAACATCTAGATCACATGAGAAAACCATGCATTTTTCTGAAATTTCTTCCATTGCTCTTTGAGCTTCAGGAAGCATACAGAAGTCATCCTTTCTCTCAAAGGCAAAAGCAGTTTGATTGCATATTTGAGTCTTTGAGTATGTTATTGATTTTTTTTTATACGAACTGTTTGTGGATCTGCTTTTGATTGCATGTCAGCTGTGTAGTTGACATGCAAAAAGTATCTGCACTTTTCTCTATTTATACCTTCCTCTCTGTCCTGCAATGGAGAAAACCTGTGTGATGTAGACAGAAGAGGGTTGTTGTTTTTTTAATGCCAAACCTCACTGTGTCAAGTGTGCTAAAAGCATCCTGAAGCAAAGGATTTCTTTTCTAGGTAGAACAGATTTTTGAAGATGGACAGATAAAACAAACTGGTACCTTCCAGATGTTCTGGACTACAATTCTCCCAATCCTTGTCATTTTCTGAGGTCCATTAACACCAGGTTGCCTATCCATTAAGAAGGCTCATTTGGGAAGTGTAATTATTACAAGCTAATATATAATCAGGGAGACTGTGACCTTGCTCACATTTTTTCCTAGTTTTTTCTGCCTTGCCCTTGATATGAGCATAATATTCAGAGGTCAATGTGTTTTCGCAGTACATTCCTGTCACCGTGGGCTATTATTCTTCAACTTTCGAAGAAGATGCAATATTGTTATGTGTCTTGGATGAGCAACTTTAAGGAACATCTATTGGATGAGTTAAAGAAGCTTATTTTTTAGGATGTCCACCTAGGTGTATTTTCTTTTGATGCATTTGTTTTTAGAGAGAATGCTTCTTGCCACTGAGCTTTGAACTATGTCAAAATTACAGCTGTGTATCTTTTTTTCCTCTAGACTCTGTAACTCAAGAGTTGCAAGTATAAAAAGAGGAATGGACTGAGATGCTTCATTTCCTTGTGGCATTTTTTCCCCCCAGTGCTCAGAATTGCCTGTATGAAACTTATTTTATTCTCCTGAGAAAGGAGAACTGTTTTCCATGCGTGGAGAAAAGCAGTATGGAGAATCCAAGTATAAATGAGGAAGTGCTTGGAAAATAAATAGGTCTAGATTTATTTTATTTATATGTTGGCTTCCTAACATGGGTCTTTTTTGATATCAATTTTTACCCGTTGACAATCAAGGGACTAAATTAAGTTGAGTAAGGGATTTGGAACTTGGCCATCACAATCCTGGTCGACCATTCTAACCATTAGAAGAAATTCCCCATTCCATTTACAATGACCTGATTTTAGTATAATTTGAAATCTTTGCACATACATTGTCTCCTAGAGCTGTTGAAGACACAGGAGCACCAATTTTCTTTTCTTGTATGTCTTAGATATGTTCACTTTTCTTGAATAACCAGAGGACAGGTCTTGACAAGGATATGGATGAGAGGTATAAGCTTTCTGTCCTCCAGACATATTGAATATTCTTGCATGCTTATTAAAAGCAAGTTAAAAGAATGAGTTTTTTTTACTTCTAAAAAATATTAACTACCTGAATGATGGCTACATCTGCACTGAACAGGATGTGGCTAATTACTTTTAGTTAATTCATTAAAGTTTGTTGTTGATGCATTGCTTTATTGACAAGTTATAGTCTGCTATCCACAGTACTTTTACTTTCATTTAACCTATATCAGATAACAAATAACAGATAATCAGAGTTGGAAGGGACCTTATAGGTCATCTAGTCCAACCCCCCACCCAAGTGGGAGACCCTACACCATTTCTGACAAATGGTAGTCCAATCTTTTCTTGAAGGTCTCAACTGATGGTGCTCCCACAACTTCCAAGGGCAAGCTGTTCCTTTGGTTGATTGTTCTCACTGTCAGAAAGTTTCTCCTTATTTCTAGGTTAAATCTCTCCTTGTTCAGTTTCCATCCATTATTCCTTGTCTGGCCTACAGGCACTTTAGGAAATAGATTGACTTCTTCCTCTCTGTAGCAGCCCCTCAAACATTGGAAGACCGCTATCATGTCTCCCTTGGTCCTTCTCTTCACCAGATTAGCCAAGTCCAGTCCCTGCAACCATTCTTCATATGCCTTAGTCTCCAGTCCCCTAATCATCCTGGTTGCTCTTCTCTGTACTTTTTGTAGAGTTTCAACATCTTTTTTATAACGTGGTGAACAAAACTGGATATAGTACTCTAGGTGTGGTCTTACTAAGGCTTTATAGAATGGTATTGGTACCTCACTTGATCTGATTGTATCCCTCTATTAATGCAATTTAGGATTGCATTAGCTTTCTTGGCGGCGGCTGCACACTGCTGGCTCATATTTAGCTGGTTGTACACTAAGACTCCAAGATTCCTCTCACAGTTACTGCTATTGAGCCTGGTTTCACCCAGTCTATATGGGTACTTTTGGTTTTTCTTGCCTAAGCGTAGGACTGTACTTTTCTCTACATTGAATGTCATTTTGTTAGAGATGACCCAGTGTTCTAGTCTGTCAAACCCAGACATTATCTGTAGAAGGAACTAGAAACTCTAGAGCTTGAATCTCTGATTGACATCTGAATTTTGTCAAAATCAGTAATTTTCTGTGCATTAGACTACTGCAATATTCTAGCTTAGCTCCTGAGATAAATGACTGGAATTATATTGCATGCAATAATATGCTTGAAGGTTCCTGAGTTGTTAGAATGCTGATTCTTGATTAGTCTGCAATATTCTTTGATTTCTTACCCAGTTACTAAGACATGTGAAAGCAGTGTTGTATATATATTATTTGATTAAGGTAAAGGAAGAAATGAACCCTTAGTTTTCACATTCATTGTGAACCTCTGATCACAATTTTGACCTTTAATGCAATTACCAAATCAGCTATTTTCATTGCTGCTGGTGAGGAAATGAGTTGGACCACCTGCCTCTAACTCCAAAGATTTGTGGTTTTGAGTTGGATGGCTGGTATTTGATGGTGAGGAAATCTCTTATTTTTACTGGTATATTTCCTCATGATTATTGATTTGTCCTGCCTTCATGAAAAACTTTTAGAAGGTGGTCATAATAAGTCCTAACTCATGTTCCAGTCTCCACTCTAGATTCTTTGTAGATTCTGGCTGAACATATTGTACAGTGAAAGTGAGGGGTTGTGATTCTTTATTTTTTGCTTTTTTACTATTTTATTCTGAATCAATGTTTAAGGGTTTTAAAGGTGTTCAGGATTAATAAACAAGCTATCCCTGAGAAATTTACTTACATTCTGACCACTTAGAGTGCCTAAACTTTTTTGGGAAAGTGGGCCCCAAAAGAGCATATAGTAATGAAATTTGCATATGTCATTATGAACAGGTCTTATCATGTTGGTATTTGAATCATCAGATACCAACCTGAATTCAGAAACATTCTTAAATTGATAGCCAGAATGTTATGAAACTTGGAACAAGTTTGTGGCTGCAAAAAAGAAGGGAAGGTCAGAACAAAATCAGCTAGGAGGATTGGAAGCAAAATGTAAATAATGTACCAATAATAGAAACGTTAATGGGTCTGACTACATCTTTGGTATGTATGGCAAAGTAATGCCAAAATAGATGTGCTGTGTTTTGTATTGGTAGTTGTAAACAATAAGAATATATATTAAAACAAGAGAGAGATCAGGAGTCTAATCCAGAAGAATAGGAAGCTGCTATATTTGGAAAAGTAGTGCACATTATACAAATGTGTATGTATATAGCATGGGCTATATAAAACAGATTCTGTGGTGCATGCATCTGCTTTGACTCTTGCTGCTACTGTTGTCTCAATCTTCAACAAGCACCTGAGACTTTCTCAATGAGATACCTGGCATGAGCTGTGGTTTCATCATCCAATGACTTCCCTTCCTAAGAACCAAAGGGCTGTTTTTGCAAACTTGCTGGACAAATTTAGATCCAACTTAATTTGTATTTGCAACAGGGTCCATTGTAGAAATGATACAAGAAAGAAACAACTTTGCTCTTTGAAAATATTCATTGTTCTAATGTATTCTGTTGTTAAGCCCTAAGGAGCTATAAAGTGATCTGCATATAATGTTCAGTGCTCACAGATTTTACATAATTAACTTAATAATTACATGTGGTCCTGTAAATCTGCAATTCCCATAAAGACCATTAAAAGCTTAGTAATCAGCTGTTATATGGCAATTATTATCCACTGCACTATGGGAATTTTGGCTACCCTGAACTGTAAATATTCTAGTTGGTATTTGTCAAAATGAATGTATAAGCTTGAAAAATTCTTTTTAGTCCACATCCAGTATCATGTTCTTTGTGTGGAGGGTTTAAAATATCCCAAAGCTGCTCGTGTACTAAAACTATTATGTTAATAAACAAACAAAGGCAAATAATTCATCAATTATAAAGGCATGGCAAATACATTTTAGTTTGGTATTGTTCACTGACCATAATGGATAAGAGACTGAACTTGAATTCTACCTGAGGGCTAAGAACTGCTATGCAACTTACTATTTCTGATCACCTAAGAATACATTCAGAAATGAGCTAACCCTGATGCTTTGTTGCTGGTGAAAGTATTTAGATATGGATCTTAGTACACAATAGTTATTTTTGTAACTTTAGATATTATTTAGAAAAATAGCCTTGTAAGGAATAGTTCGAAAAGGTTTGAAAAAAATTCTTTTCCAAAACCTGTGAATTTTAGGCTTCCTCTACTTTGGAGATTGTGGTTGTATGCTTTTGGGCTTTTTTTAAAAAAGTTTAACTTACTGGAAATTATTAGCTGCCCATTTCCAAAGGAATTTCAACTTTGGATGTCAGATAAAACTGGAAAATTCTTGTAGACAGATAAAGCTTTATCTAATGTGAGATATATTGTGACTCAGTGAGTTCCATAATTAAGGCAGCTCAACATATTTGTACAAATACACATGCCTAGGTATGTTGACAAAACTCAAGCATGTGGTCATACACATATTGTCCTACTTTCCAGAACGTTCATTCTGAATCAAATGTCCTTTACTATCTGCCCTTTATAATAGTAATACAAGTAATCCTTGGCTTAAGACAGGCCGAAGGGCTGTTCAAAGTTCTAATGAATCTACTAGGGGATACTTATGACCTGGATTCAAAGTTTCAATGGACAGCCCTTTGTGATCATGTGACTGCACTTTGGGTACTTAGTAACTGTGATACAGTTATGGCCATTTGTGACATCCCATGGTCATAGGATCATGTTTTACAATGGTTTTGCCAAAAACTGGAATTTACTTCTAGTTTGCAGCAAAAATATACCCATTGGTTTGCTTAATGACTGGGGTATTTTGCTTAATGACCGCTGCAAAAATCATAAAATTGAATTCAGCACTAGATCAGATGTATGCTTGATCTTAATTATGATTTCCTTCAAACTTAATTGAATAGCTAAAATCCTTCTAAAAGCAGAGCTGATGACCTTGTGGAATGAAGAGCAAACGAAACAAGGAGAGAACTTGAGATTTCCCACAAATGCTCTAGAGTAGACAGTTGCTACTCAAGAGAAGACTGCAAGACAGTGGTCTCCCACAGGTTTAGAGGTGGGAGACAAAGGAAGCACTGTATTGCTTAAACCATGGTCAGTGCCTTCAAAAAGACACTAGATTTGCATGCTTCCTTTTAAAATCAGTTTTGGAAATAGCTTTTTACCTGCATTTCACCTGTTAGAAAGTTTGGATCAACAAGTCTGAAAATGCTGGATGAGTCTCCTTCAATCTTTAGAGAAACAAATTTTAAATATAAGTTGAGGATTTGTTTATTTATTTTTGAATAAACAGCACAAATGTGATCAGTACTTTGATTTTGGAAAATTACAAATGGACTAAGCATCATGTGGATTTAAAATAGGTAATAATTATTTTTGGAATAATTATGAGAATCCTTCCTAAAATTCTTTTGTTTTTGAATAAAAAATATTAGGATGAGACATTGGACACTAAAAGGAACTAAAGATTGCAATTCAAAGAAAAGAACACTTAATTTTAAAAAGATTTTTATCCCTCCTATATTATTTTTATAAATAACTCACAGTGAAGAACATACGCAATAATTTTTCCTCCTCCTATTTTCCCCACTAAAATAACTCTGTGAAGTGAGTTTGGCTGCGAGAGAGTGATGACTTACTAAATCAAATGAAGCAAAATATTTTTAACTGGACATATTGAAAGATATTTTTAAACAATGAATTCAAAGTTAATTTTAACAATGTCTGCTTCTATAGGTAGAATATGTTTCGTTATGTTATAGAAGAGGAATTGGTCTTTTTGGACAAGACTGAGACTGATCTGAAAGTAGATTTTAGAAACAACAGGTTACAAGAATACTATGAAAAAAGATGCTACAAGAGAAAGTGGCCAATGCTACGAAGAAACTGGCTGGTGTCTTAATAACTAAAAGAATATACAAATAACAACAGAGTGACCTGGATAATTTTTCTATATTAGAATTACAGCATAGGCTTATTAAAGCTTTGGAAAATTTTGTGATTGGAGCAAAGAAAAAAACAAAAAGAAATCAAGTTCTAGGAAACTATTTGAAGAGATATAATATCAAGAAAAAGGAAGGAATATCAGGTTGGTTTATTTGATCAAAGTTAAAATATATGTTATTTCTGGTAACCCTTAATGCAGCAGTCTCCAACCTTTCCAGCTCCATGGACTGGCAGTGGCTGAGGCGGTGGGCGGTGACAGCGCAAAAGGGGAAAGGATGGTTTCAAGTGTGTAAATGGAGCTTTCACATTCACCCACTGTTTGTACGGCCTGGTTCCCAACAGGCCATGGCCTATGTGTTGTAGACCCCTGTCTTAAGGGACTTTTACTATTCATTGATAAGGTGAAAGGATAAGATTTTAATGATTTTTTAAAATAGATAACAGATGGATTTCAGATTCAGATGGATTTCAGATGGATAACAGATTCATTTGCTGAATTCTAGGTAAGGTCTTAGTAAGACCACACTTAGAGTACTGCATCCAGTTTTGATCACCACATTATAAAAAAGATGTTGATACTCTAGAAAAAGTGCAGAGAAGAGCAACCAGGATGATTAAGGGACTGGAGACTAAAACATATGAAGAACAGTTACAGAACTGAGCTTGGCTAGTCTAGTGAAGAGAAGGACCAGGGGAGACATGATAGCAGTCTTCCAATATTTGAGGGGCTACCACAGAGAGGAGGGGGTCAAGCTATTTTCCAAGGCACCAGAAGGCCAGACAAGGAATAATGGATAGAAACTGAACAAGGAGAGATTCAATCTGGAAATAAGGAGAAACTTTCTGACAGTGAGAACAATCAATCAATGGAACAGCTTGCCCTCGGAAGTTGTGGGAGCACCATCACCTGAGACCTTCAAGAAGAGATTGGACTGCCATTTGAAGAGATTGGACTGCCATCATCCTGACCAAAATGGATTTCTGCCAAAGAGACAAATCAAAGATAATATGAAAGTAATTCTGGACACTTTGGAATACTATGAGGCACATCCCGAAAAGCAAATGTTTTGATATTCTTAGATGTGCAAAAGGCATTTCATAATGTGAATTGGAGATTCATGTTATTATTATTGGAACAGATGGGTTTTGCCAGAAAATTTATTCAAGCAATAGAAGCCATATACCATAAGCAAATGGCAAAGGTAATGATAGAGGGAGAATTCACAGATTCTATTAATATAAGAAAAGGTACAAGACAAGGATGCCCACTATCACCTTTGCTATTTGTATTAACTTTGGAAGTGTTGAATAGAAATGTTAGAGATGATAAAAGTATAAAAGGAATGAAAATCAAAAAGGAAGAATTTAAATTGCAAGTCTTTGCGGATGATTTGGCTTTTATTTTGGAAGACCCTTTAGAAACAGCTCCAAAATTGATAGAAAAGATAGGGACATATGGTAAGGTGGCTGGTTTGAAAATAAATAAAGATAAAACAAAGATTTTGACAAAGAATATGCTACTAAAACAAAGAGAAGAATTGGCAGACCTATTGAAAATTCAAGTCACCAACAAGGTTAAGTATTTGGGGATACATTTGACATCAAGATGTAGTACATTAAAAGAGAATAACTACATTAAACTTAAACAACAGATAGCGTTAGATTTGATGAAAT
Organism: Pseudonaja textilis; assembly: GCF_049901715.1. NCBI lineage: Eukaryota > Metazoa > Chordata > Lepidosauria > Squamata > Elapidae > Pseudonaja > Pseudonaja textilis. The sequence goes on from NC_141990.1 coordinate 209,236,474, forward strand.
GGGAAAATTTGCAATTGTCATTAATAGGGAGAATCTCAACAATCAAGATGAATATCCTACCCAGAATTTTATATCTGTTTCAAACAATACCAATTAGCTTGGAAAAGACTATTTTGAAGATTTAAATAAAATTGTGTTGAAATATATATGGCAAGGCAAGAAAGCGAGAATAAAGTTAAAACTTTTACAAGATGCTAGAACTAGAGGAGGATTTGGTCTGCCTAATTGGGAGTTGTACTATCAAGCTACAAATTTGATGTGGGCTAAGGAATGGATAACATTAAGAAAGACTAGATTGTTGACACTAGAAGGACATGATTTGTTGTTGGGTTGGCATGCCTTTCTATGGTATAAGGGAACTAAAACACAGGGTTATTTTAGAAGACATCATATACGGGAGTCTTTGTGGTTAAATTGGGAGAGGATTAAAAGGCAATGTTATCTGAAAATTCCAGTCTGGTTATCGACTATTGAAGCATTTTCCTATCCTATAATTTATAAGAAGGAACAAACAGTTAGATATGGGATATTGGATATGGGATATTGGATGAAAAGGGTGAACTTAAATCGATGCAAAATTTAGAGGAACAAGGTATAAAGATGAATTGGTTTTCATATGTGCAAATACATTCAAGGTATGATGAAGATCTCAAAACAGAAGGATTTTATGACAAATTGACTAACTTAGATAAGATTTTGACAGGTACTGATGAAAAGATGATTAAAAACTTATATGGTTATTTATTGGAAATTAAACTAGAGGAAGAACAAGTTAAAGAAACTATGATTGCTTGGGGGAAGAATTTTGGATATGGGTTTGATTTAGAGAAATGGCAAAAATTGTGGTCTCAAAATTATAAAATGACAATATCAACAGCATATAAAGAAAATTTGTATAAGATGTTTTACAGGTGGCATTTTCCCCCTACAAGAATCACAAGAATGTTCAAGAATAAATCCAAAAAATGTTGGAAATGTCATCGGATGCCTGGTTCATATTACCATATGTGGTGGACTTGTGAGGACGCTAGAAAATACTGGACTAAAATCTGTATGTGGTTGGAAAAAATGACAAAGAAACATATAGACTTGAAACCAGAGATATTTTTATTGGGAATTTTGCCTGATACATACAGTAAAGATTTAAAATATTTGATTGTAAATGTATTAACAGCGGCTAGGATTGTATTTGCTAAAATAAGAAAATAAGAAAATACCATCACAGGAGGAAATTATTAAGAAAATATTGGAATGTGCTGAGATGAGCAGATTGATATTTGATATTAGAGAACAAGAAGATAAACAATTTTATAAAATTTGGGATATTTTCTATCAATGGTTAGATAATAAAATACAATAATAGAGTACTTAGAATTTTAGAAAATAATGAACATATAAAGATGTATTTCTTTTTTGTTATCATATCTATATCTATTTGGGAGGATTATATGAATTGTTATAAAATAAACTAAGTAAATTATAGTTTACTTAGCAAAGTAAAGTATGAATGAACAAAATTATAGTCAAATGATTGATTAATGGTGATACTAGGGTATTCAATTTTTGATTGATAATATGAGTTAGCATGCAATGTAACAGTAATTGAGACTATGAAATGGATGCACAAAAAATTTGTAAACCAACCGACACACTGCTTGTACATTTATGAAAGAAAGATGGATGTTTTTATGTTTTGTTTGTTTTGTTTGTCTTTAAAAACCAATAAAATTGTTTTTTTAAAAAAAGAAGAGATTGGACTGCCATTTGTCAGAAATGGTGTAGGGTCTCCCACTTGGTTCCCTTTCAACTCTGATTATCTGTTATCTGAACTTTAAATAAGTCAATAAGTTACTAAAATTATTTATATTTGTGATAAAGGAGGAAGTAATTTCCTTACATATTTGTTTTTTCTTTTTCTGGCCTATTTTGTTATTTTTTTCTTTCCTTTTTTCCTGAACTTTTTATTTTTATTTTTAATTCTTTTATTTTTTTTATTTATGGACTGTGATATCTCCCAAAATGTAATTCTGAACTACATGCATTAGTATACAATATGGAGAACTCATGTCTAAAATAAAAGAATTACATTAAAACATTTTCACAAATCAAAGCGATTGAAGTCAAGTGAGGAAATATGATTGAAATTAAAGGTGATAGTGGGGAGGCAAATTGACTTTACCAATGATTGTGAAATGATGACAGTAAAAACACAGTTAAGGATTTTTTAGAACCAAGGCAATATCATACTATATCAAGAATATGTTCACTTCAGCTAAATGAAACAGACAGAAGAAAGCAATCTACTAATAATCTTTTCTAAGAGGCTTTGTTGCTTGGGATTATGGGAGTTCTCCATCAAGGTGCTGTCATGGTGAGAAAATCTGTCAAAAATCTTATCAGTCTGGTTTATTGTGCCACTATTACTAGGCTGCTTTTAAAATTTGATTTCAATATTTTTTTCAAAATTAGATACTTATTAATACTACTACTATTGTTAAGTATTATTACTAATACAACTGTAGTTCTGATTGAAACAAAAAAGATGTATTTTCTTTTCAACTATATTTAGCATGGGACAACATCTAAAATTTCTTTCACCTATAATTAATTTTACTCATTGGCCCCATATCCCCAGGGAAAAATAGGCTGTGTTACTTTAGAATTTGCTGTAATTATGAAAGGAACTCAAGTATGTTTGAAATAGAATGAAAATTAGTTATTCTGATCATAGGTTTATGGCATGGATCCAAAAATAAATGAACTTATCCAAAGTGAAAATCAGGCTACTTAGCAGCACAGGAAATTACAATTTAGATGAATAGAAGAGGTAAAACAGAGAATATTTACATACAGTGCAGTAATTACAAGTAATATATATTTTCCTGGCTTAATTCCCAGCCTAGGAGAAAGGCTTTTGCTAAAAACCCTGGAAACTATTGCCTATACATATCTTAGAAATGCAGGGAAATTTGGATGGCATATGTATGTTGTGTACAGTGTGAATGACCAGCTCAAATTATCCTACTTCAGACAGAGCTGAAGTAGCCGTGAAGAAGATACAGTTCTCTGAAGAAGGATGATGGAAAAAGTGGACCAGCAACAAGGTGGATAGACTCAATTACAGTGGCAATGGGTGCCCCTTGAAAGATCAGGTTATGGATTAGATGGTCATGGAGAAAAATCTTTGTGACAGTTAGAAGTCAAAAGTGACTTATTGACAAATAATCAATCAAGCAATATGGCTCATTAAGATAAGTAAAAAAGTGGAACTCAATTTCTGGTAATCATATAGACATAATCATGCAATGTTCTTGGCCCCGGTCTAGTCGGGAACTTTAGAAGGTATTTTCCTTTCTTCAGCTAATTTATACCCATGAAAGTCCCCCCCAAAATCTCCCATTCAGGTACTAACCAGACCCAAGTTTAGCATCTGAATTCAGGTAAATTCAGCAAGTGCTGCCATCTGCTGATATATTACCTTCTAATCTTCCAACAAAGACACCTTAAAAATAGATTAAAATAGCTACTTCGAGTCAATCCTAGTCCTGCCCTTTCAGCCTCAATTGCAACTAAGACAATTCCATGAGTTTCACATTTTTAGAAGGCTCTGGAGTTTGATTTTTATATTGCAAAGCTGTGCAGAGATGATAAAATAGAACTATTGCTCCGTAATGATTTTTTTGCTACGCTCAACATCAAGCTTGGAATTTGCTGCTCTGCTCATATTACTTTGCTGATAGGAAAACCTTTCTGAAACTCTGGATTAACTGGTGCTTTTTATGGCTCCGTGGTATCATTCTCAGATCAACTTCTCAAAAATAAATTTATCTGCAAAGGGTCACTGTCTCATCTTCAGATCTGTATTGCTGAGAGATACAGAAACTTCCAAGAGTCTAAGATGGATGTTTGCAAACTAGTTGAGGGAGGATAAATTGACCCAAGGACAAGACATGAGTCAAGCCAACTCTGCTGTCCAGCAATATTAAAAAGTGTCTACATATTTGTCATTCAACGCACAACTGTCTGGAGTTTTCCAGGTGCCTGAACTTTTAAAAATAGGACAAAAAGGTCACAGGGCTCTTTGTGAAATGATGATAGATAAATGGAAATGGAATGAAAAATATAGTTACAAATTCACAGGGAAGATTGATTCCTTATTATCATAATTGTATCCTACTGGTCTGTTCATATATCTGGTAGCTATGCAGCAACATCTGGGAGCCTCTGAGCAACTTGTAACTTGTAAGCAACAGTAGAGTTCTGATTGATTTTATATATCTTGTTATTTATGCACAATGTTTCACTCTGTTCTTTCTCCATTATCATTCCAGAGTGGCTTACTTATGAGGAATAATATTGCCAAAAAGATCCAGTGTAAAAAACACAAAGAAACAGGGAAGAAGAAAACAAAGCAGCAACTGCAAAACACCAATTTTACAAGATCTTATAATCAGCAGTGCGAATAGAATTAGTATTGAGAGATATAAAAACAAATGGCACATCTTCTATATTGTTGTTGTACTTAGCAAAGGTCCCTTGTGGTTGCACGATTTGTTTCATGGTGGGATATTTTTGTTGTGTATTTTTTGTGTATGCATATTTTCACTGATTCTTAGTAGAATTAAAATAACCTATTCTTTACACAGAAGTGATCAGTACAGGATGCAATGAAGGTGGCTGCTTATCAACCAACTTGTCACCCAGCCTGATGCTCATAAGGGCTGAGAGGGATTGACTGGGTGAGTCACCCAGTGGCTTCAGTATCTAAGGGAGGACCAGAACTTGGGTCTTGCTGTTCTTATGCCAGCATCTTAACTATACCACACTGGCTGTCCAAATGAAACATTATATGAGTTGTATAATTAGAAATGGGTTTTCATGTGTGTGGAGGGTAATTATTTCAGAAATTATAGGTTGGAATGGAAAGAATGAATAAAGGGAGGGAGGGAAATCAGGAAGGAAGGAAGATTTCTAATGCTTCCTGTCTGCTTCCCACAAGGAAACTCAATGGAGAAGCCAACAGGAAATTGGCAGTCACTCCCATGCCCACTGGGTTTTTTTTTCCTCTCTATGGTCATTCTGTTTCTTTATTTAGATTAGGGAATATCTGTGAATCAATGACCCAGTGGGTCACAAGTTGTATAGTTAGTAATGTTTTAAAAAATAGTTTTGTTTTTGCTCCTGAAGGAAATGAAAAGTGAAAGGACATTTTACAATACAATAACATTCCAACTAATTTATGGGCACATATGAAGGATGCTGTCTGATGTCACTATTTAATAGTACTATTCATGAATTAAATAGAGATAAATGCTTGTGATCACATAAGTTGTGTTAAAGAGGTAATGAATGGAAAAATGCATTTGTCACACCCAACAAGAATTTCTCTAACCATCAACATATGCATAATTTTTCAGAACTGTATTTCAGAAAATTGAAGAAATATTTTTCAAACATTTTTCAAAACATGTGTGACTCTTTACTAGACTTTTTGGAGGGATTGGGGTGCACCAGATTAAATATATTTAGTATTTTTGGGAATAGGACAATAGATTTTTTTTTGCCATCACAGTTGCGAGACACAAATCCATTGTATACATTGTGATTACATAAATATAACATGAACTTGCAAGTTCTTGTATAGCACTGAAAGCTTAGTGACTTATTAATTTAAATGACATAGACTGTGTCTCCAGAAGCAAATGCCTTAGAGAAAAGAGAAACAAGCTTCAGTGTCTTGCAAATCTAGTCTCTATAGATGAGTGGCATTTGAAACGACTTGAAGGGAGATCAAATGAAGACTAGGGGAATATCCTGTTTTCTGGAAAAAAACCCTTGCAGGAGTTTTTTGTATGTGTCACTCACTGCCTTGCTTGATGAGCAGCATACTATAGAGTTTATTGAAGAATTTTAATTTCAGCTTAAAAAAATAACTTCATCCTATGTTGATCCACAATTATATGTCTCATCAAACAGTCTGCTCATGTGAAAAATATGCTTGGAATGCTGTAAAACTAGCATCATAGCTTCCATCATTCATGTAGATTGTACAGCATTTTCTTCTACACCTCTTGATCTGTGTTTGGTTCTTTTTGTCTTTTGATTTCTGATTTCCTGAGCATTCTCTAGTTAAATGTTTCAGCACACTCAGACTGTAACACTGGGCAAAGTTCAAAGGAGGTAGGGAAGAAAACACACGATACAGAATCTCTGTTTACTTTGACTGACATCTCTTAGAGGCTGTCATTATTTATTTATTTTCCCCTAACAATGATATCACAACAGAGTTTGAAACTGAAACTGGGGGCATTCATTGTCTCAGTTCAGTTCGCATAAACTAATAAGGGTTTATTGATTGATGGGTGACTATGATCTTTAAAGGAAGGCTTTTTGCTATAATTCTTAGTCACATAGCAACCTTTGGCCGTTGTTCTCAAGAGCTGCTATTGAGAAATGTCTCAGATGTGTTTTATCCCTTACCATGTTGTCCTAATTGTCATCATTCTCCAATGTTCTCTAATGTAAAGGGCTGTACCTTTCATATATATATATATTCAAGGGTTGTATCCAGGGGTGGGATTCAAAATTTTTAACAACTGGTTCTGTGGGCATGGCTTAGGTGGTGGGCATGTCTTGGTGGTCATGTTATTGGCTGGGTGTGGCCAACTCAATATCACTCACATCAAGGCACGCATCTCCTCGCCTGGCCTCTCATGTCTGTGGGGATGCTGTAACAGTCGTAAGTATGAAAAATGGTCATAAGTCACTTTTTTCAGTGCCATTGTAAATTTAAATGGTCACTCCACACAAGCAAAGTACCAGCAAAGGAGGGGGAAAAAACTCCAGTGATGTTCCTGAGACAGAAAGTCTAGTCCTGCCGAGAATGTAATAAGGGTTAACGGAGAGGCAGATTCTGTAAGCAACACCAGAATGTTTCCTTCCTGCCTTCCTTACAGGATTAGTCCAGTAATTTCTTGTAAAAACCAGTTCTCCGAACTGCTTAGAATGTTAACAACCAGTTCTAGAGAATAGGTGCGAACTGGTAGAATCCCACCCCTGGTTGTATCTCTCTCTCTCTCTCTCCATATCTATCTATCTATCTATCTATCTATCTATCTATCTATCTATCTATCTATCTATCTATCTAATCTCTATCTATCCCTATCTATCTCTATATTGAAGGTAGAATAGTATTTTTCATCTGGCAAGTAAAAGGATACACTTGTTCTTATTGCTATCAATTGAGAATGCTCTTCAAAACAACACAATGGACAAGAGATGGAAATGGCTGCTGATATTGTTGCAGTTTCAAAGGAGACATATCTTTGAAAATTAACCTGAAGATTAGATGCTTTCTGGGAGATGCTGTTTGCCTGGAGAATTTAACCTTTTTCTAAACCAGTTTCCCTCCCTATTCACTTATGTCCTACCTTCATCTAGTGTCCCTTGCCCCATCTCCTTCCCATTGTTTCTGGTTCTAATAGTTCGAATATCTGAGCATTTATTTTACAGGCAATTAATTTTAATTAGTGCTTTACACATGCCATTATTTTTTTTATATCTGTTCTGACTTTGGATGGAATATGACTCTTTCCAAGTACATAAAAGCCTTTGAACATATCACAAATATTTATTCTGTCAGGAAAGACAACATTTCCAGGATCAATTTCAGCTGTACTTTACAGTCCCAGGTTAACAAGGTGGAGAAATATCCACCACACAAGATTTCTCCTTTCTCTCTTTCTGTATATGTATGTGTGCATCTCTACAGCTATATATCTCTACCTAATTTCTGTCTAATCTCTGTCTATACATACACTCGCACACTATACATGCTTTTCTTCTGGCGGGGAAGGGACATAATTTTAAATTAAGTATCACCTTCATTTGGTTGATAAAAAAGCATGCAATATGACCCCAGAAGAACAGAACTCTGAATTTACTTATTTTCCTGGCTATGAAGAAGCATGAAAAACCCAATTAAAATGATTGGATTAATTTTTTAAATCCCCTCTCCCAAATATAGAAATGTTTCCAATTGAATGAATACAAATTTACAGTTATTTACCTTGCCTTGTTTTTCTTCAATTCTTTGACATATCTTTTAATGTAAAGTTACTCAAGGAACCACAATGTGTACACTACTTATTTAACTTACCCTATGCCCACTGCTGATTGGCTTTTTCTAGAACATGTTCTAACACTTTTCCTTTGGCAATTATGTATGGCGGATATAAAGGAATCCCAGTAAACCCGTAGGCAATATCTTTGTGCCTCTGGTGAGGCTGAAACCTTACTACATATTTTCCTAAAATGTCCAATCTATGTGGAACTGTATTCTCAATTAATCCACCTTCTGTTGGAAAGACTGCCCAACTGCCCCAATGATAAATGTTATCTAGATGTTTTCTAAGTGACAGGTGTCCTGGAATCTACTTTGTAACTGCTAAGTGTTGCCCCTTTGCACAAGGCTGCATTGTAACTACAGTACTACTATTTTTAATGTAGGAGGTAAGAGTCACTGCAATCTAAACAGTTTTATTTCCCAGAACCTTTTAAAGCCAATTTCAAATATCGCAGTACAGTTTATAAAATGGGCTGGCAACAGCCCGGCTGGTTCTTAGCCTATACTATGGCCATAAGAGATCTGATTGGTGGTTCCCTTTCTCTCTATTGAGGAACATGGCAACACCATTCATTTCTGCAGTCAGCAAACTGTGAGTGGCCTATCCTGGTTCCATCATTAGCTTTAGAAATGATTTAGAATGTATGTTATCCATTTCTTGGCATAAGATTGGCTGGAGGCAACATCTTAATAATTATTAAACATATTGTTGTGTTAGAAGGTTGTAATGTTTTTGTTGTTTTGTTTTGTTTTGTTATTGTTTTGTTTGCAAGTGGTAGTATGACAACAAATTCTGGGTCAGTTTGTGCCACTTATAGCAGCATGTGGATATATACAGTATTTAAGGAAAACCAACTACTGTACAGGAAACTAATTTTGAGTATAATGTGAGCCTGAGAGACCTTTATTTATTTTTTCCTCTATGGGGACTAAAAAATAGCAGAAGAGTAATGTCAAAAAACAGCCCGAGGAGACAGTGTGTCCATTCTTCATGATCCAAATTAAATTATAAGGACTACATCCTTCTATTTGGTCCTTGTTGCCCAAATTATGTTATGTGTTTGGGATACTGATGTCCAGGTCTTTGCCTTGCAACAACTTAATATACATTGATTTCTGCTAACCTTTGAATGCTAAATGATCAAGCTGACATTTTCCTCTCTAATGCACAAGTCAAGATTGCTTACAATACTTGCTTCAGTGCATTATTTCCTTGTACCTTTAGTTTGCTGGAACATACGACAGTAAAATAAAAGGATTCTTAAACCACAAGAAATAAACAATAGTATACTGTTACTCTGTATAATAAGCAATGCATATAAATACTGTATATGAGTGGAATTCTTAATATTTTTCTACTTTTATGTTTCAAGGGGTTATGGCAAACTCAATGTCAACTCATAAAACATTCCTATGCCTGTTTTGGAGTTGCCATAATACAGAAGTACATTCCCCCCACATCTTACAAAGATTGTAGCTAGGCTACCAGATCTTCTGCCCACGAAAATCCTTCATTGGAGAATGTGATTGATGACACCCAGCCCATGAATGTGCTTCATTGGAGAATCTGATTGATGATACATCTAGATCACAGTGGTGGGATTCAAATTTTTTTACTCCTGGTTCTGTGGACATGGCTTCGTGGGCGTGGCCATGTGACTGGGTGGGTGTGGCTTTTTGCAGTCCCCACCCATTTTTGGGAGCTTGCTTGACTCAGAGGAGCCTCTGGGGGGTGTTTTTGCTCCCCTAAAGCTCCTCTAAGACTCAGGAGTAAAAAAACAACAACAAAGCACGGGAGGAGTATGCTCCCCTAAGGCTCCTCTGGGGCTCTGGAAGGCAAAAAATGGAGGGGGGAGCCTGAGCTCCTCCCTCCATTTTTTGCCTTCCTGGGCCTCAGCAAGGGGAATCCCGGCATAGCTGATCTATGCACAGGTGATTGTTGGGAGGGAAAAGAAAGAAAGAAATACCTTAGGCGAATGTCAGGCGGGCAGGTAAGCAAGCATTGGGTGGGACGGCGACTGGGTTGGGGGTGTGGCCAGCCAGAACTTACTACGAGTTCAGCAACCCATGTCAAGTTCTTGCTACCAGTTTGCCCAATCCAGGGTGAACTGGATGAATACCACCACTGACCTAGGGGGGAAGGGGGAAAAAAAGGGTCACAGGTGACTGTAAAATACAGATGCCAGAGTTGGCTTCATTTAGATTAATGCCAACATGTTGCTTCTAATAAATCTTTTGAAGTTTTTTGAAGCTTGCCTTGAGGCTCATGATTTAATTAGGGCAATTGCTAGAACCCTGACACTAGATGTTGTTAAGCCTAATAAAACCTTAATACAGGGGTCCCCAACCACCGGGCCACAGACCGGTACTGGTCCGTGGAACATTTCCTACCGGGCCGCCGGTTTGCTGGGTGCCACCATCTTGTTTGACGAGAAAGTGTTTCCGGGTGAGCTTTTCCGGTTGGAAAGTGGCGTTTGGGTCCTGAAGGAATCCTCGCACCTTAGTTTCATCGAAGGGGGGGGGCTTCGAACAAAACTAAGGTGCGTGGATTCTTTCAGCACGCAAGGCAAGGCGAGCCAAGCAACCATCCCAAAGTCACCCCAAAGCGAAGCCCATCGACAAAGGTACAAAGGAGGAGTTGAAGTTGATGGGGGACGGCTGGCTGGCCAGTCGCTCGGCTCGCCTTGCCTTGTCATGCGTGCTGATGCCGGTACCGGGCTGCAAATCATTTTGTGATGCCGGTACCGGGCCGTGGCACAAAAAAGGTTGGGGGCCACTGCCTTAATAGATCTGTTCTAGTCTAACATTATCCTAGAGGAGTTGGGATGTTAAAAACTGAACTGTGGACCTTATTTAGCCTTTGACTGAATCATCACCCTAAGCATGTACAGTACCTATACATTCTATATAGCAACATTTATACAAATGAAATTCCTTGATGAGATCTAATTCAGATAATTAGATTCAACACAAGCAGCCATTAATTACACTGTGGCATACAAGGGAGCCTTAGATTTCCTCTCATAATTTTGACTTTTGACAGAAATTAAGTTTAATTAAAGCCAATACCATTATTTTTGAAGTCATCGTTATACAGGGAAAATTCAAGAATACGGGTCAACAGAAATAGGAGAAAGACGTATCACTTCCTCATCCCATCAATTACTTTGTTGCCAATATTGCTCTTTCCAGTCACAGTAACGCCTCTTAGGGCTACATTTTTAGTGGTGACAAAAGGATAAAATTTACCCTGTATTTAGCCAAAGGGTTTTTTTTCTGCCTACTAGCATTAGGAAGAAGAAACGTAGTGGCACAGTGGTTAGAATGTGGTATTGTAGGCTAACTCACTGCTGACTGCCAACAGTTCGATCCTGACCAGCTCAAGGTTGATTCAGCCTTCCAACTTTCTAAGGTCAGTAAAATGAGGACCCAGATTATTGGGGGCAATTGGCTGATACTGTAAATTACTTAGAAAGTTCTGTAAAGCACTGTGGGTGATATACTAGTGTAAGCTTTATTGTTATTGCCATTACGCTAAGGTGATCATCAGAGCAAAGTACTGTAACAGATACCAAGCATTGCACTATTAAACAAAGCATTATCTTAGACAAGCCCGGCATACATTAACTATCATCTTATCTGTGTGAGTTAGTTAAATATGCACACAGGAAATCTCATTGTGTATTGTTTCTTTGTCTAAATGTTCCAAATCCTTTTGCTTTGAGATATAACCATTCCACAGGCAGAAAATCATCTTTTAGAATAATGAAAAGTTATTTTAAGACTTCAGGATTTGATATACTGCCAAGTTTAAGTACTGTTCCAGTTCTAAGTCTTTATACAGATACCATATTTTTTTAAAATTCTGACAATCCAAGAGTCAAAGAAACCTAAGATTTAACATACCCCTCTACTAGCTTCATAATTCTGCGTCACCGGCTAAAACAAAAGCAGTACAACAAAGGACATTCAGAAATTCAATCCGTTAAAAGTTTTAAAAGCACATTTTAGGTACTCAAAGCTGAAATAAATGAAACTTCCTCTGAGGCATGTTCCAAAAATCTTATAATTTATGCATGTTTATTATATTTTAATGCTCTCTTTATGTCTCCCTTTAGATCATTCAGCTGTTACTTTTTCCTCTGTAATCCTAGCAAGTTGTGTAAACCGTTTCATTATTTATTTTCACACAGAAGTTTATCATTTTTTTTTCAATAACAATAATAAGGGCTGCTACCATTCTCTAGTTATTCATCAGTCTTCTCCTGATACTAATACAGGATGAGAGGAGCAGAGAAAGAAAAAAAGGTTTCTGTTTCTAAGAAGGAAACTGAGTTGTAGAAGAACCTTTTAACTTCTTAGAATATTTTCCTAGAATATCTTCATTAGATCCGCTCTGATAAAGATGGGGTAAAATTTGCTCCAGATAGATCAAAAATATTGGTTATAATCTGATGAACAGATATTGTTACAACAAGCTTCATTTTTTTTTCATGCCAGATTGTATATGGAGCAAGTTATTCAGCAAAAGAATTAAACTCAATATTAAAACCTATTAAAACCTGTACATTAAAATTCTATTCCAACTTGTTAGTAATGAGCTACTAAAAATTAATACTTTAAAGCAGGAGTTGCCAAACTTTTGGGCCCCAGGGATCACCAAACTCATAATTTTAAATCCCGGGAACCATTAATATGAATTTTTACTGATGGTGGCTTGCTGACATTGGTGGGAGAGAGAGAGAGATCTGATCTAACCTCTCTCTCTCCTTCCCTCCCTCGCTCTCCCCCCCCTCTCTCATACACATACACACACACACACACACACACACACACGTACACAGAGGCAGGGGTGGGATTCAGATTTCTTAACAACTGGTTCTTGAGCATGGCCTAAATTGTGAGTGTAGCTTGGTGGTCATGTGACTGGCTGGGCATGGCTAGTATGTAAATATTAAAAATATTTATGTAAATATTGAATTTTTTAATAAAAAAGAGCATCTTTTACCCAAAAGCAGGCAAAGCAGGCAGGCAGATTGAGTTGCTCACAGAATCACAGATTCAGAGATCTATCTTTTTGCCATCGGCTACCTGAGTCTGTCATATAAAATTTGCTTGCAAGCAAACTCATAAAATTTGCTAGCAAGCAAACTCACAAAATTAACTCACAACACACTATGTATGTAAATATTGATTTTTTTTATTAAAAAAGAGAGCAACTTTTACCCAAAATCAGGGAAAGCAGGCAGGCAGATTGATTTGCTCACAGAATCACAGATTCACTTAGAGATCTATGTTTCTGCCATCGGCTATCTGAGTCTGCACTGAAAGAAGAGAACACTCAGTCCTAAGGGAGGTTCGTCTCTGCTTAAAAGCAGAGCCAAAGATCTAAAGAAATCCAACAATTTCCTGCTTTCTAGCTAATTTAAATCTCCCAGCGCAGCAGATCAGCTGATGGTCGGGGGAAAAAAAGATAAAATAGCAACTTAGCAGGCAAGTTTGCTAGGTAAGGATCACTCATCACTCATCACTTATCAGTGGGCAGGGAGGGTTCCCGTGGGCCATGTTGGTGGCGTAGCCTTGTGTTCCCCAGCGGCCTGGATTAATTGCTTTGGGGGGTGCTCTGGGGATGACATTTCTCTGCGGACCACCAAAATTTTCTCGTGGACCACCAGTGGGCTGTGGCCCACCGGTTGGCAACCACTGTACTAAAGAAATGTTGCCATATGGTAGTTCCAAAGGTACTTTTTCAAGAGGCAACTGGACTTTCTTGTTTTTCTTTGAAAACATTTCACTTCTCATCCCATCAGAGCTAAAGAAGCTTTTTGGATGAGAAACCTCTTCAAAAAAAGAAAGAAAGAAAGAAAGAAAGAAAGAAAGAAAGAAAGAAAGAAAGAAAGAAAGAAAGAAAGAAAGAAAGAAAGAAAGAAAGAAAGAAAGAAAGAAAGAAAGACCAGTTGCCTCTTGGGGCAACTGGACCTGGATGACGGAGAATCTCTTTACACATTTTCCATATTTGCTAAATGCCTAACATGTGGATCAATGGGCCACATGCAGTCCTCACCAACCTCCTATGCCACCCTGTTATGAGTGATGTTTGCTCATGCACCATTTTGAAATAATATAATTTTAGCATTCAAATAGTTTTAATATTTCAGTGTTATACCGGATTGACCAGTATAGCATGATTTTCAATAGTCAATGCATATTCATTGAACCTTATTTCATATGTAGATGGTCTAAACATTTATTCAAAATGCTTAATAGTACAATTGCATACATGTCTATGAGATGTGAGACCTAAAATATGTATGTGGATATTTGCATGTAATGTTTTTGTCTTTTTAATACATACACATTTTTAGTATTATCCAAATGACATTAGCCATGATCTTTTAGGCTATAAGGCCTGGCTTATACAAATGTGCCACTGATTCTTCTCCCTTAGTGGGGAGTTACTCACTCATTCACATATGTTTTCTTTCTACTTAAGCATATTGTATAAAACATAAAATGCATACAATTTCTGACAGGATACAGCCATACAGAATATGACTACTTTCTGTAATTTCTGAAGGAAAGGCAGTTCTTCAAATAGACTATTTCTTCATATTCTCAGGTGGCAAATGAAATTTGGCCAGAAATTGTTATGATTAAGTTAACAGACAATACTTTTCAAGCACAGAAATATGTAACTTCAATTACTATGAATTTCCAAGAGTCCATAGTGTAACAACCATGAAATCACATGTGTTCAGCTCCACAGGACTGTGTAATACTGAATAAATGTTTCAGAACCTTTCAAACACATATTGATAGAATAGAGAAGTAAAATATCATGGTTGCACCTTGATTGGTTTGATTTGCGGCCTAATTCTTATTTCATTTTCTGAAAAATATGCTCACTGTGTTCCACTGAACCTTCACCTCAGAAATTATATTCAAGATAATTAGGAGGTACTTACTGTGTTTCTCACAAAATAAGGCCAGGTCTTATATATTTGAGCCCTGAAAAAACGGATTTTTCAGATTTATTCTTGAACATTCTTGCTATTCTTGTTGGGGGGAAATGCCACCTATAAAACATCTTATACAAATTTTCTTTATATGCTGTTGACATTGTCATTTTATAATTTTGAGACCACAATTTTTGCCATTTCTCTAAATCAATTCCATATCCAAAATTCTTCCCCCAAGCAATCATAGTTTCTTTAACTTGTTCTTCTAATTTAATTTCTAATAAATATCCATACAATTTTTTAAATCACCTTTTCATCAGTACCTGTCAAAATCTTATCTAAATCAGTCAATTTATCATAGAAACCTTCCATTTTAGAATCTTTATCATACCTTGAATGTATTTGCGCATATGAAAACCAATTCATCTTTATACCTTGTTCCTCTAGTTTTTGCATAGATTTAAGTTCACCCTTTTCATTCAATATTTCACCATATCTAACTGTTTGTTCCTTTTTGTATATTATAGGATAAGAAAATGCTTCAATAGTCGATAGCCAAACTGGAATTTTTAAATAACATTGTCTTTTAATCTTCTCCCAGTTTAACCACAGAGACTCCCGTATATAATGTCTTCTAAAATACCCCTGTGTTTTAGTTCCTTTATACCATAAAAAAGCATGCCACCCCCAACAACAAATCATGTCCTTCTAATGTCAACAATCTAGTATTTCTTAGTGTTATCCATTCCTTAACCCACATCAGATTTGTAGCTTGGTAGTAGAACTCCCAATTAGGCAAACCAAATCCTAATTCTAGCATCTTGCAAAAATTTTAACTTTATTCTCGCTTTCTTACCTTGCCATATATATTTCAACACAATTTTATTTAAATCTTCAAAGTAATCTTTTCCAAGCCTAATTGGAATTGTTTGAAACAAATATAAAATTCTGGGTAATATATTGTTGTTGAAATTCTCCCCATTAGTGACAGTTGTAAATTTTCCCATTTCGCCAGAACTAGCGCTATCTGCTGTTTAAGTTTAATATAATTATTCTCTTTTAATGTACTACATCTTGCTGTCAAATATATCCCCGAGTACTTGATCTTATTCGTGACCTGAATTTTCAATAGGTCTGCCAGTTCTTCCTTTTCTCTTAATATTCTTTGTCAAGATCTTTGTCTTTATTTATTTTCAAACCAGCCACCTTTCCATATGTCCCTATCTTTTCTATCAATTTTGGAGCTGTTTCTAAAGGGTCTCCTAAGATAAAAACCAGATCATCCGCAAATGCTTGCAGCTTAAATTCTTCCTTTTTGATTTTCATTCCTTTTATATTCTTTTCATCTCTAAGATTTCTGTTTAGCACTTCCAAAGTTAACACAAACAACAAAGGTGATAGTGGGCACCCTTGTCTTGTTCCTTTTCTTATATTGATAGTCTGTCAGTTCTCCCTCTATCATTACCTTTGCCGTTTGCTTATAGTATATAGCTTCTATTGCTTGAATAAATTTTCTAGCAAAACCCATCTGTTCCAACAGTAATAAAATGAATCGCCAATTCACATTAAATGCCTTCTGTGCATCTAGAAATATCAGAGCCATTTGTTTTTCAGGATGTGCCTCGTAGTATTCCAAGGTGTCCAAGATTACTCTCATATTGTCTTTAATTTGTCTCTTTGGCAGAAATCCATTTTGATCAGGATGAATAAAATTATTTAGATATTTTTTAAATCTTTCTGCCAATATTGAAGCAAAGATTTTATAATCTGCATTTAGTAGAGAAATAGGTCTATAGTTCTTAATTTGTAATGGATCGGCCTCCTCTTTTGGAATAAGTATAATATAGGCTTCTGACCATGTTTTAGGTATCTTCTTCTTTGCCATAACTTCATTCATGACTTCTAACAATGGAAGGCTCAGCGATTCTTGTAGTGTTTTATAAAATTCTGCCGGAAGTCCATATGGGCCTGGTACCTTTCCATTATTTTGCTTCTTGAGTGCTTCAGTTAACTCCATCATTGTTATATTGCTTTCTAATATTCTTTCAGTCTCTTTAGGTATCTGAGGTAAATTAGCATTCTGTAAGTACTGTTTAACTCTTTCCTTATCAATATTCTCGTGCATATATAATTTCCCATAGAAGTCTCGAATGATTTCCTTCTTCTCTTTACTATCATAGGAAACTTGGCCTTGGTCATCTGTTAATTGCAAAATGTTCCTTGATTCTTTCTCCTTTCTCAGTTTGTATGCTAACCATCTACCTGGTTTGTTTGCGTCTTCAAAGTAGTTCTGTTTAGCACCTCTAATTTTCTGTGCTAATTCTTTTTCTATTTGACCCATTTTATGTTTAACTATATCCATTTTTAGCTTGATGTCCTTTTTCTGTGGCATTTTCTGTAGCTCTTTTTCAAATCTTTTATACTCATCCTCTAAGGCCTTAGAGGCTAATCTTTTCATAGTATTTCTTTTCCTTGTGTAGTCTACTATCAAGCCTCTAACATATGCCTTCATTGTATCCCATACATTCTGAATTGACGTATCTTCTTTTTTGTTTTCTCTAAAGAAAAAAGCCAATTCTTTCTCCATCCACTTGTGAAGTCTTTTCCCTTTAAAATAGTATTATTTAACGTCTATCTAGATCTTCTTTTTTGTCCTTTCCATTTAATTGTCATTGGATTGTGATCTGCCCAAGTACTTGTTTCAATATTTATTTCTTGAATGTTAGATATTAATTCTGTTGACATCCATATCATATCTATTCTGGACCATGATAAGTGTCTATTTGAATAGAAGGTGTATTGTTTAGTTTTGGCATTTCTTTCTCTCCATGTATCTTTTAAGTTTATTTCATCTACCATTTAAAAAAAAGATTTAGGGAGAGTCTTTCTGTTTTGCTTTATTGTTTTCTGTGCTGTATAATCCAGTTTATTGTCTACAATTCCATTAAAATCTCCCATCATAACTATATTAGCATAGTCCAGTTCAATTATTTTCATATGTAATTTTTTGTAGAATTCTTCTTGTTTGTCATTCGGGCCATAGATTGCAATCAGGAGTGTTTTCGTATTATTGTCCATTATTTCCACCATTACTATTCTTCCATCATCATTGGTATAAATCAATTTCGCTTGAATGGTCTCTTTAATATATAAAACCACTCCTCTTTTCTTACATTGTGTCAAGGAAGTGAATATTTTCCCTAATTTTGGCGGTATCAACAATTGTTCATATTGTTTTTTAATATGTACTTCTTGTAGGCAGATTATATCAAATTTTAATTTCTCTAAATTATGAAGGGTTTTCCTTCTTTTAACGGCTGAGTTAAGTCCATTTATATTAATTGTAATCAGTTTTTTCTCTTCCATGGTTATATTTTGTAGTTAGGTTTAGCAGCTCTCATAGATCTTAATTCACGTTGTTCTTTGGCCTCCACCTTTCCACCTACTGCACCTTCTTCTTTTTCAGTTGCCATTTGGCAGTCCTCTTGGAATTCAATTACTGAGATTTCTTTTTCTGCCTCTTCCTCTTTCCCTCCAAAAAATTCTGTATAAAATAATTCCGCTTTTTCAATTGAGTCAATTCTATGTCTCTGTTCTTGCCATGTGAACATTAAACCTTCTGGAATCAGACATCTATAATTCACCTCTTTTTAAAGTAGCATTTAGTCAGGAATCGGTATTCTGTTCTCATCTCTCTCACTCTTCTGGGTATTTGTTTCAAAACCACAATCTCCTTGTCTTTATATTTCAATGTTTTCTCTTTTGCCACTTGCAATATTTACGTTTTAATGGCTTTCTTTGTAAATCTAATGTGAACTTCTCTTGGTAAGCTGTTTCTCATCGCGTATCTTGTGAAAACTCAATAAACCTCATCTATTCCATCCATCATCTTCTCTTGAGTTATTTCCAAAGCTTCAGCCAGTATTTCTATCAATATCTCAGCCAAGTTTTGTCCTTTTTCTTCCTCTACGTTTTGGAATCTAAAATAGAATTCTGATCTATCCATCTCTCATCTCAACATGCCACTTTTATCCTGTTCAACCACCATTAATCTATTATCAATATCTCCAATCTTCTTGTCTCTTTGTTTATCTTCTTCTTCAATTTTTTGGAATCTCTCATCATACTTCAACATCATTTGCTGGACGTTCTCAACTTTTTCATTGGTTTTCCCTGTTCTTTGTTCAATGTTCTCTGTTCTTTGTTCAATATTCTCTGTTCTTTGTTTGATGTTCTCTATTCTCTTTTCAATATTCTCTGATCTTGCTTGAATATTTTGAATTCCTTGCATAATCATTTGCAGAGTCACTTTTTCTTGTTCTTTTTCTTGCTTTAACATTGTCTGTATTGAACGTTGTCCTCCAGATGGTGGAGAGGAGGAAGTAGAAGTTGAAGAACCAGGAGCTGTTAGTTTCCTACTCATTTTAAGCAATTCAAAATCTTCAGGTTCTTCTAAACCTTAATCCAATTGTGAAATAACCAATTGTAGTTCGAAGTAAAAATAGTAGAAAAAAGAAGCCGAATAGTAGTGATTAAAAAAAAGAAGAAAAAAAGAAAAAGAAAAAGAGGACAAAAATTCTTCAGGTTCTTGTATACCTTAATCCAATCGGTGGTTAGATGCAGAAAAAGGCTTGGAAAAAAAAAAAGAAAAGGAAAAATTCTTCAGGTTCTTCAACACCTTAATCCAATTGAGAGGTCTCAAATAGAAAAGAGTGCATAAAAATAAACCAGAAAGTTAGATGAAAAAACAAAAAAAAAACACCAGGAAAGGAGAAAAAAAAGCTATTCCCTTAAAAAAAATGGAAATGTTAATACTAAAGCTTTCCCTTTAAGATAAAAAGCAAGCATAGAGATTGGACTTCCAAAGGAAAAAAAAAAGAAAAACAAAGACAAGCTCCAACAAAGCCAAAGATCCAAATAGCTATTGCAAAAAAAAAAAAAAGATAAAATGAAATAAAGCTAGTGAGGAGGGATAGCACAACTTAGAAAAAGTAAAAAGAACACACTGCACTTTGTTTAATTATCCAAGGCTTTTATTATAACTCTCTTCTCCAAAAACATATCACCATTTTTCCCCCTAGGTTTTAACACCAGACTCCAGCTGTTGATAGAAACCCAGAAGAGCACCTGCAATAATACTCTCCCATGCTCTTCCCTCTATCTTATCAAACAAGCAGTGTCCTTGAAAAAAAGTCTCAATCCTTTCTCAGCTTTCTCTGGTCAAAGGAAAAGTAGAGTATTTCCAAGCCTCTAGTTGGCAGTGTTACAAAGTTTCTTTAGCTTTTACTTTCCCCCTCCTTTTCCAGCAGAGTATAATAAGAATTAGTTAAAAAAGAAAGAAATTTTTTTTTTAAAAAAAAAGGACTAAAAGGGAGTCTCTGGCTTAATATATTATAAAATCAAAAAGGGGAAAGAAAAGAGTAGATTTAAAAAACCAGTCCAGTTTCAAAATAAAGGATCATCAGCAATAAGAAATTTTTTTTTATTACTTTGACATTCCTGTTTAAAATCGCTACTTATTCACTTCTGTCAAAAAACTTTTACAGATTCTTTCTTTCACTTAGGGTATCCTCTCAAATCTTTAAATAAAGAAAAGTTCTCACCAAACCGGCACACTTTCTCTTTCGTTCTCTTTCATTTCGGAGCTGTCCCAACTTCAGCAGCTTTAATGGCTGCCTCTTTGCCGCTGGCAAGAAGAGCTTCTCCTGGATCTACCAGGGACTTTGCGATATCCCTGGGATTGACAGGATGCACTCTTTACATTCACCGTCTCTTTGGGACGGTTTAGATCCACTTGGACCGTCCAGGAGCAAAGATATTGGCAGCAATCTCAGACCTCCAAGATCGCATGCTGTATCTTCGCAATGCCAGCTCCACCCTCCAGGAATGTAAGACATCTTTTGATTATGAAGAGGAAGTACTCTCAAATGATTTATAACCATTTGTTTAGTGACTTTTGAAGTTATGGCACTGACAACAGTGACTTATGATGATTTTTCACACTGATAACATCCCCATGGTCAAGAGATCAAAATTTGGATGCCTGGCAACTGGTTCAGCTTTATGATGGTGACAGTGGTCTGGTCAATTGGAAAGTCAGTTTCACTTAACAGCTGTATAACTAAGTTAACAGTTACAGTGATTCACTTAACAATTGTGGCAAGAAAAGTCACCAAATGGGGCAAAACAATTGTCTCACTTTGCAACAGAAATTTTGAGCTCAATTGTACAGGGCTACCTGTATTTATTTATTCAATTTGTAGAACTTCCCATCTCACATAGATGTCTCTGGGTAACTCACAAGAATTAAAAACAACAACAATTAAAAGTAAAAACAAAAAACATGCAACCATATTAAAACCTCTACTTAAACAAATCAATTCAACATAAACTTAATCAAGTGATTCTTCCTCTGGGTGTGCAGGGTGTGCCTCAAACCCAATTTATCTGAAATTGATTTAATCCACTGTTATCTGGTTTCTCCCAGCAGGCTATGCAGGAACAAATAATGCACACTATAATCCTAGAACTTTTGATAAGTTGTCTGATAATAGAAAAGCAAAGAAGCCATTGCAAAAGAATTTCCGCAAATATATATCAGATGTACTACTTATTTACGGTGAAATCAGTGTTCAATTTTTCATGCCTCTTTTTCAGCCTGAGCAGTAAAGTGGGCTGGATGACTCTCTTTTGAGTTCAGAGCAGAGGTGGGATTCAGCATGTTCTGAACAGTTCTGGAGAACCGGTAGTGGAAATTTTGAGTAGTTCAGAGAACCAGCAAACACCACCTCTGACTGGAGATTTTACAGTATCCTTCCCCTGCCACGCCCACCAAGCCACACCCACAGAACTGGTAGTAAAAAAATCCCACCACTGGTTCAGAGCTTGGTTTCCTTCTGCCTGTTGTTTTGGAAACAGACTCATTTGATACCATATTGTTTCCTCTGCATTGAGGCTCAACTCTTATACCTACGTTAGAAGAGCTATGATGGAATTTAATTTGTAGGGGTTCCTATTTTTGCCCTGTGAACACAGATGAATTGCCTCTCCCAACTTTGATTTTATGAGCAAGCAAAGAACGTAGATAATTCATCCCATCCTGTAGCTACCCCAAGCACAACCAATTTTCTATTATGCTATCAGTGCTCTGTGCCAAGGAAGTAAACTATAATTTTCTGCTTTCTCTGCCATTAATATGCAGCATGTAACTGCAAAATAGATCCCCACTGATCAGGGATTTCAGCCTCTTTGAATAAATGGACTTTCTCTGTTTAGACGTTTCCAGCTGGCAATATCTGGTTATCCTTCTCATGGAGTCCTGTAGGACACTTTTAGAGATACTGAGATACAAATGTAGAAAAGAGTCCTGTTGAAAAAGGAAAGAGGGAAGCTTTCTTCTGGTAGGGCAATATGGAAAACTACATAGTATAGTATGGTATAGGTTACACCATATAGCAATATGCTGACTCTGTAAAACTGCTTAGAGAGGGCTGTAAAGCACTATGAAGCGGTATATAAGTCTAAGTGCTATTGGTATTGTACCTTCTCTACAGAGAAAGGGCAGAATTACTTAACTATAATGAGGGAAGGAAGGAAGGTTTTTTCATTCAGGTTGTTTTGCTCAGATAATGCAGATGACACAACAGTGATTGTTCTAATTCCAGACAATGATGAATCCGCATACAGACAGCAGGTTGTATAACTTGCCGTATTGTGTAACTGGAACAATATGGAACTGAACACACTCAAAACCATATAAATGGTGGTAGACTTCAGGAGAAACCCTCCCATACTACTACCTCTTACAATTACCAACAGTAGAGACCTTCAAATTTCTAGGTTGCATCACAAGACCTAAAATGGACACCTAACATCAAAAACGTCATCAAAAAAGTTCAACAAAGAATGTTCTTTCTGTGCCAACTCAGAAAGCTCAAACTGCCCAAGGAGCTATTGATGCAGTTCTACAGAGGAATTATTGAGTCTGTCATCTGCTCCTCTACAACTGTCTACCCAACAGGACAGAAACAGACTTCAGAGGATAATTAGGACTGCAGAAAAAACAATTACTACCAACCTGCCTTCCATTGAGGACCTGTATACTGCACGAGTCAAAAAAAGGGGCTGTGAAAATATTTACAGACCCCTCATATCCTGGACATAAACTGTTTCAATTCCTACCCTCAAAAAGACGCTATAGAGCCCTACACAACAGAACAACTAGAGACAAGGACAGTTTTTTCCCAAACGCCATCACTCTGCTAAACAAATAATTCCATCAGCACTGTCCAACTATTTACAAAGTCTGCATTACTATTACTATTAATCTTCTCATCACTCCTTACGCCCATCCCCTCCCACTTGTGACTGTAACTTTGTCACTTGTATCCTTACGATTTATATTGACTGTTTCCTAGTATGATTTGATTGCTTATTGTATCCTATGACTATTACTAAGTGTTGTACCTTATGATTCTTGACTCTTGATGAATGTATCATTTCTTTTGTGTACACTGAAAGCATTTGCACTGAGACAAGTTCCTTTAGTGTCCAATCACACTGGGCCAATAAAGAATTCTAACTCTAACTAAATCTTACCTGCAAATCTTACCTGGGAGTAAGTTAATTTGGGCTTAGTGGCAGTTACTTTTGAAAATTAGCATGAAATCATTGCTTTTCGCCCATAGAGAAATACCAAGGCAAAGGAAGAGGAAAAAATTGAATTTCAGCCATATGTATCAGCAGCTATTTTCCACATTTCAATCTATGAAATATATCTGCCTTGCACATTTGTAAGGAATGAGGAGTACAAAATGAAGGTGAAGAACACTGCTGATTGACAAGCCAGGCATGTGTGAAGAGATGCTTTTAAAGTCTGAAAGGTGTGATAGCATAGTAAGTGCTATATTATAAATCACTTTTAAAACACACCTTCTTTCTTCTTCATGCTTTCAAAGTTCACTTTTCAGGCTGCCCCTCGAAGAGAAGGAAGACTTATAATATTTGAACATGTATGTGCTGTATCTATTGGAACGTAATGGTAATCAAATTACATATTTCCCTTTTGAAAAAAAAAGTCCATTAAAGCTTGCAAACCTGAATCCATTTAAGCCACTTACACACCTTAAGAAATGTCACCGAATCAATATAATGGATTCCCCTGGGACTTGCTTGCATTTAAGCAATGAAGAAGAGGGCTGTACACACTTGGAAAATGATTTGGCAGGAGTGCTTTGGAGCCAGCAAAGCATTTCTTTCTTATTCATCAAAGAGTTTTTCAAGCTTTTTTTTTTTTTGGAGGGGGGGAGGTGTCACTGCTTTAAGGAGTTGTCTCATTAAAGATAATGGGACTTTTAAAACAGTGGCTTTTCAGGCTCACAAAAGAAACTAGGGAATTCTTTAATAAATAGGACAGAGATGCCATGCTCACACATAGAGACGAAGAATTTCTGAAGTGGTTGCAGCTCTATTTTAGCATCGATGCACACTGAACGTATTGCATTTCTTGTCCCCTTGTTGACTTGTACGAAAGGAGCTGAAGGAGGAGGCTTTCATTGGGACAAATCATTAACCATGGTACATTTACCAGAGTTACGAGGTTCTGATGAGCTCTCAACGAGTCACATCATTATTCTGCACTTGATTGGTGGTATATCAAAAATAATGCCTTCATTATCCGGAAACATTAGATGCCTCTGGTATATAATAAGAGCATCACCATCTTAGCAAAGTGTAGCATCAGATTAACAATGTGCTTCTTGAACATGCCTTGTGATTTCATGCCATTAAGTTCATCCATGCATCCTTACATTTTCTGTGTCTTGAAAGATAATGTTGCTTCAAGGAGACATGCCAATGAGCTACAATTCTAAAAATAGTAAGATGGGAAGGATCTTGGCTTTGTGATGGTCACATGTTGGGTTTGTTCTTTGTACCAATTTATATTCAAGTACTGTATAGCCCCATCATCTACTGTGAATTGTACATCATAGTTCACAAACGAACAACTTTCAGATGATTAGAAAAGGGGAACTTGGGGAAATCGTTGTTTATTTAATAAACTGCAGTTAAATGGACCATGGCTTAATGTGATATACACATTTCTGATCTTGTCTGATTGTTTCCTCTTTTAGATTCTAAATATTATTGAGGGCTTTTATTATAAGCCTAGTTTTCTATTTAATTATTATTTTTGGCTGTGTTATACATTATTTCAGAATATCTTGGGATCAGCTTTAATGATCAAAACGTAGAACAGAATTTTTATGAATAGCAATAGCACTTAGATTTATATATCACTTCACAGTGCATTACAGCCCTCTCTAAGTGGTTTACAGAGTCACTGTACTGTCCCCAACAATCTGGGTCCTCATTTTACCGACCTCATAAGAATGGAAGGCTAAGTCAACCTTGAGCCGGTGAGACCCTAACTGCCAATAATACATCTAAACATTTTGATTTTGCCTTTTGCATTGGGGAATAATAAGTTATATACTGACTCTACATCAGATCTGAGTATTTTACAATTTACATTTGAGAAAATTAAATGCCCACTCCTACTGTAGACTAACAATGTGGCATCTGGATAGATTATGGATCTCTTTAATTCTCATACCTTATCCTCATGTTGTTTAGGAATATTCAAATTGAATATATGTTTGGGGGAGGGTATTAGGAAATCAGGGAAAACTGATGTACAATGTAGACATCTACACAATTCAAGACTGGTATGGTGCTGTTTTATATAGCATAACAACATAACAACATTTTAGTGTTTGCAAAATGCTGGTTGCCTCCTTCTACTAATACCAGAAACAAATATCCTGCGATCTGCCTCCTCAGATTACCCTTCATATGACAATGAAAGAAACATTTTGTCTTACGGATTTTTTTGATAGAAGTATATTTAGCTTTCCTTAAGAACTCTAGGTAGTGTGCATAGCACTTACCTCTTCATTTTTTTCCTCCTCTGCGAGCGTAGGGAAGGTTGGGCTGTGAGAATGATGGTGACTTGGCCTAAGTTACCCATAGAGCTTGGATGGTTGAAGGTGGGTTTGAACTTGTTTCTTCTTGGTGACTATCAGCACTAACTCCTGCACCAGGCTAAAGCGAAGAGTTCAGTAAATGATGTGGAAACAATGAAATATGATACATTATAGATTCTTGTGTTTCCTCTCGGGTGGAGAATCCGATCAAGAGTTATAGAAGGAAATTAAAGTTCAACAAATTCAAAAGTTGAATGACAAACACTGTAACACTAGATATTCTGTTCAACATCCTTCTGCTTCATTCTTTTTTGTCTTTGTGCATACAAAGAACACATTAAAAGAATAAAATGTGCTGTTTAAAATTATAAAAAAAGAGATTGACAAGGAGAGCCTGCAGAGTAATTATTTCGGAACAAGTGTAATTTGTATGAGTGTGCACATGCATATTTAATAATAAAGAGTATTATTAAAATTATGGTGCTATGGTAGTTAAAATATACTTCTCAGTTTTGTATGATTTTATCCCTGCTAGGTAATTTCTTGCTTTCCTTTGCTGAATCTCAGGGAGAAGTGAACCAAGAAGGAAAATTATATTAGTTTAGTGTACCTTTTAAATATAGCAGATTCAATCAATTTTTCAATTGAGTATATGGAATCATATTAAATCTTCAATTAGCCTATGCATTAACACTGGCACTGCATTTTTAGAACTTTAATTTAACTCTATAACCAAAGTAAATATAAAATGTTAATATCCGTATAAAATTGTTCTTTTAAAGAATATTTTGGTGCCAGGCAAAACCATAGAAAAAGCTGAAGAATCAAACCTATCATTAAACAGGTTGATCGATAGCACAACCCTATTCTCCGTTAAATCACGACATATGTAACATTAGACAATCATTTCTGACCTATAAAGACAAGCAATAAGAACAGAAAAAACTGAATGCATCACTTGTAATGTCTTCTAAATAATGTAGATCTTTGGCACATTTTATGTGCTTACTCAGAGTTATGATGATCCATATTTGTTCTACTATATCTAAATAATACATTTTATTCAGAGAGACTTGAAATTATATTGGAATAAACAAGGGAGAAGCAAAAGTTTAATTTGGAGCTGCAATCTGAAGGATCAAATCTCCATACCATTTTGACTTTCTGAATCAGATTAAGGTTACAGTTTGAATTAATGTGTTGAATGGACATCTTCGGTGATTCAGAATGACTTTTGCAAATTCACAGAAGTGTTTGGTTTGGGAAATCAAATTGTATTGATTGTTCAAAGGTGTTTTAATTGTCATGTTATATCCCATGTATGTTCTGAACTACGTCATTGATTCAATTCAGGCCAGAGCCAACATGCACAGACTTTGCTTCATGTCAAAGCAGAATTGGATGGTGATTTTTTTTTTTTTTTTTACAAACCCTTAGCAGATAAGATGGACTCTCATCTAAACAGGAACAGAATCATTTCTGCCATCAAATCAGTCTGTTCACTTCTACTTGTATTGACAAATCAGGATGCATTAGGTACAGTGCATTTCATTCATATAGAGATCCGAATTCTGGGTAAGTGTCATGGATTCTTTTTTAAGCCACATCTGTTAGATTGACCCAGACTCAAGAGAAACACAAAAGCGCTGATCCTGGAACACGTGGGCTTCTTTTATATCTTCATATAATAGCTGGGTGGACTTTTTAAAGCAAAGATATTGTATAAAAATGACATGCAAAGCTTGTATGTACTGTATACATAAATATATCTGTGAGTTATTCCTATTACCCTAATTATAGTCTAATATTATTAAACTATAAACTCTATACAACATAGTTCTCTTTTGCTAACTACCACGCATTAATATTTGTCCTGTTTGCTTTTTTCTGGCTTGCTTTGGGATTTCTTCTGCTTTTTACCCCTCCGTTGTTGCTTTTAAATGGCCAGCACATAGAGTTATTTCATCTTTTCAAGTTGTACTTTACCTGGCTGTGCCTCCATGCTTTCCTCCCCACCCTCTTGACTCTACACTCCCTCTGAAGGGGAAAACAACCACCCAGCTTTTATCTTTTTGCTGCTGGACTTCTGCATTCTCTGGTGAGTTCAGAGCCACCCAAACCTATTTGTCTTTTCCCTCACATGTCAAGGTTGTTCTTTTATTGGCATCTCTGCCATGCCAGTACTGGGGGAAAAGGCTCAAATGGGAGGGAATTTTCTCAAGTAGCGGCTCTTGTACAAGAATCATAAAATTAAACAGAGCATTTTTCTATAGGAATAACTAGGAATGATTCACAAAGAGGTTAGAGCAGACTACTGCATGGTCTGCCACAGGCCACCCATAAATCCTTGGTGACTGTATTTTTCCATGTTATGTTATGCTAATCAAAAAAGTATGAATGCATGTAGCAACATTAAAACCTGAAAATGTAGAAGCATAACCATGAAAATAAATAGAAAAAAGGAGGAAATTTAAGAGGTATTATGAGTAGAAAACCCCATAAAATATTGACTGTTGTGCATGTAAGTTTTTCTCCTTCCTATTTGTCAACCCATCCCTACCCTCATTAATCAACAACAGTTTTTTTTTTCTTTTTCTAATGTTGTATATTTATTATATCCATCTGTAATGTCCATAAAATATATTGGAAGTCCAAATATAGCCAAGAAGACTATGGGTGTGTTTAATATAGAAATTGATTCAGAGACATATTAACAAACCTATTGATGGTAGCCCCAAAATTAAATGATAATAGAGCAAAACTAAGTTATTAAGGAGTCACTTTCTACACAAATTTTGACAATTAAAATTAAACATTATCTGTGGAATCAATAATACTGAAGCAAAGTTGGGTGGTGAGGCTTTTGGAGGGGAATTAATCTCATATTATATTATTTTATATTATAACTTTGCAATCATGAATTGGTTTAATGGATGGAATTGTCACGTTCATTATTTCAAAGGTCAACTTAATAATCTTCAGTATACTTAGGAAAGTTGAGATGAAGAGGATCCTTAACTTATTTATTTAAAAAAAGAGTTAGGAATAGACATTTCTGATCTATCCATAACAAATAAAATACCATCATGCAATAATATCTTATTTGATATTGTTTTATTTGAATCTTACCCAGAATTTCCAATTATACAAACAAGCGGTTCTAAAATCAAATTAAAAAGAAAAGGCAAAAATACAACATTTTTGGCATGTACCTTGTCATGAATTCAAATAAAAGGAAGCCCTATTGATAATAACCTGTGATAAAGGGGTTGAAAAATGCATTTTATATCATTCCAAGGGAACTCACAGATCATTGTTTCATCCCCATATAGTTGACTGGAGTGTCATTTCTTCAAAAGAAAGCAAAGCCCATTTCAAAATCTGCCAAGAAACCAGATCAAAGGTTCTTTTGCTGTCCAAAGATGTTACTGCTCCTGGGCCTCCCTTCTTTTGAGTGAAAGGCAAAACATCAACTAAATGTGATATTGTCAGAAGCTAAGCCTGAGCTGAGTGCACTGTGGATTAAGGCACGTTTATCTTGCCTCGCTTAGAAGT
Source organism: Pseudonaja textilis (assembly GCF_049901715.1). Lineage (NCBI taxonomy): Eukaryota > Metazoa > Chordata > Lepidosauria > Squamata > Elapidae > Pseudonaja > Pseudonaja textilis. The sequence continues at coordinate 209,266,098 of NC_141990.1, forward strand.
CTCCTCATGATAATGACAATGATGACCCTTGCTTTTCCAAAGGCACCTTACTGACATTTGATTTTCAAGCATCCATGCTTCCTCTGATGGAGCTTCATTTGCAGAGTCTTCCATGGGACATAGAACTGATAATGCAGGAGTGAGATACTCATTCTTTAGTGAAAATGTAGATGCCCCTTAAGTTTTGATTTCATCAGTGTGCTTTTGAAGGGCAAAGCTCATCCATGCCTTTTGCTTAGAGGATTATAATCCTGTAACCCCTGAATTGGGCTTAGTTGTTAATACAGGGATGAAAATGCCAGTGCTGCCATCATAGTTCCGCAATAACTCTGAAAGTAAGGTGTAGTTTACATTTGACTGAATTAATCAGAAATTTACCTCCATTGTCACTCTATTTGTCTTCTCACTTATTTTATTGGCAACAAATCTGTGGAAAACCAAGGAGCTGTCTAAGCTCTGAGTAGAAGAAAATATGTCCAGGAATGATCAAGCAATTGTCTAAAAAAGTTTTTTTTAAAAAATTTCAGAACACAACCAAGCTTTAGAAGGATCATCATTCATGCAGAGAGAAAAATCTCCCAAAGCCATCTGGAATCCATCTGGATCCATTGACTATTGAGAATGGATCATTTTAAATTATTGCATGTCACATATCATGCTAAGACATTAATACATTACTTCAAGAGTTCTTTTGAGAATACACTGGATTAGTGTTTCATTGTTATTTTCTAGGTGGAAATAAGCCCTGATATGATTGGTTTGGAAAGGCTTGATTTGAGACCCAAAGGCAATTCTATTTGACTTGAATCATTTTAATATTTCATTCCAGAAAGATATTTGTTCCTAGGCTGCAATGAGGAAATGTCAAAATAGTTCTTTTTTTTCCCTTCTCCATTTGGTATAATGGAAAACAGAACAGAATGCTCTCTCAGGTGCCTTTATATGGTAGGTTTCTTGCCTTGTACAGTCAGGATTTCTGGAATTTGAGAAGACTTGGTATAACCAATTACAAATTTGGGCCCTCCAGGAAGGATTCCATTTATTTGTTTGTTTATTTGTTTGTTTGTCAAACATGTACAAGATAACAAGTATAAGTATGAACATAAACAAGAACAAAGGAAATAAATACAGATAAATGGGGACAGGGATGGTAGGCACACTGGTGCACTTATGCATGTCCCCTTTTAAGGACTTTTTAGGAATGGGGTGAGGTCTACAGTAGACAATTTGAGGTTGAAGCTGTGAGGATTCCACTTATTACTAGCAGTTCTCTCAAGGTTGTGACTTGCTGGGAACACTCTATGCTAGTTAGGAGAAGCAAGGTAGCACAGTGTGCAACAATGCCATAGAGATAGTGATAGTTGTACCATGCCATGCTACCTTTATTTTTTAGAACAGTAAAGATTTGAGCCAATGGCTGTGTTAACCTGCTCCGATTCAATCATTGTCAAGAGACTCACATTTGTTCTTGACATACCAAATTTAAAAGTAGAAGTGCCCTTCAGACTATATAAAAATACTGTGATCTGAAGTGAGTATTCAATTGTATTCATTTGTATTGCCAAGATCTGTACATTAGTTATCAAAAGAGAAAATAGTATGTAGCTGCCCACAAGAAAAGTTGAGAAAAAAAGGGTAATGAACAGAGTTCAGTGAGACCCTAAGCTGATTGGCTTGCTACTTAAGTTAATATCAGAGAGCCTATTATACAAGTGAATCCTGCTCCCCTTGATAATTTTCAAATATGGAACCATTGCAATGCAATATATATTGAATGTAACAACTCCAGAAACAGTAGGAAAGCCAGTAAAAAAGAATCAGTAAAATGTTTAAAATGCCAATGAAGCATTTCAAAGCAATCTGGTCCAATTTGCTTCTATAAAATAAGTCCCCACTTCGATTGGAAAATCTGCTTTGATGAGGAGGTTTGGTCAAAGCTTCATCAAATCAGAACTCTCCTTCAAAATACTGTACAATTTTAGAATCATTTCTAAGTATCATTTCTCAAAGATATTTACTATCAGTTACTGTACTATTGACAAAATGTTACTCTTGATAAAATGTTATTCTTGTTTGACTAATCACAAAGATCTGAATGGCTTTTTTCAAACACCCAGTATCTTTAAAGTTAATTAAAATTAATGAAAAATGGACGATATTGCACGGTATCTAGCATTTCTGGTTGTTGACATAGTCTATTTTCTCCTTTGTTTCTTTTTTTTTAAAGTCTCATTATTCTACCTTATTTGAGGCTGTTCCAAATTCTGTAATGTTTCTTTTATTATTTTCTCTGCATCTTCTGCATTGGGCAGGTGAGGAAATCTAATTAGTCTTAACTGTGAAATTGCTAATGACAGGACAGCTCATTATTATTAGGAGTGTTGGAGATAGCAGTCACAATATTTTTGAACAAAATCTCATTCCATAATGGGAAGAAATTATCTAGACTCACAAATAAAGCAACAAGTTTAATTTACTAATTGTTAGTTACATTGCCATCTTTTTAGAGGCAAATTTAGTCATGATGGAAGTGACAACAAGGGCACTAGTAATTGGTTTTACCCAGTTTTCTTTTTCCAAAATTGTACAAACGTTGTATGAAAGTAAAAATCTTACAGGAACTTGGAAAATTTTATTTTATTATGTGAAGAAAGCATTGATCAGCATTCCCATGTTATTAGCTTTGTAATACGTAGATAGGAAATTTTCATAGCAGTTGGGATTTATAATTATGATGACCCAGGGTAGGATACAAAAGCAACAAAAATAGGTGAAGACCCTTTAATTCCTTCAACTTGGTCTCCAAGGTCCAATTATCATTGACTGGAGAAAAAACTCCCCCACGAACAGTTGCAAAAAGAAAGAAATTTAGTTCAAACTCAAAATACATATAAATTATAAATAGAAAAAAACAACACAAACCACACTGAAGCAATTAATGAGACAAAGCAGGATAAGGGCTTGAAGACATCCAGAGATATCGAAATACACACTCTGGGAAGGATGCCAGAACTCAGATAAGAACTGTAAGACTAGAATTATTTCACGCTTTGCTTCCAGCACTGGGCCATGCACAGTTTTTCCTTTTAAACAGTCCTGCAGCCCATGAAGGGGATCAGGGCCCTTTCCTCCCCCATAGACCACACCATTTACATTTCTCTCTTATCCACTTCTCCCTGCATGCCCTAGGATGAAGAGGGGATGGGATGGGTCTTCCTCTGAATGCCCAGCCGCCTGTGCCCTTCCCAAGTTTCCTCCACAACCTTCAGAGCCACACTCCTACTCCCTGTCGGCTGTTCCTCCTCTCCTTTGGAGTCAGATTCTAACAGGTGCATGATAATAATTTAATAAGGGAAATTAACCCATTCACTTTTTTTATATACCCTATCTATTTTGGGGGAATCAAACTTCTTTATGGGACAATTGCTACCTCAAAGCCTTCATAAGGATCAACAGTTTCCAATACAGTTAGAAAACAATTCCTATAACTCCCAAACCCTTTCAATGGGGTCTGGAGCAGTTCATTTGGGGAACGCTGAACTAGATCTAAAGCCATCAGTTCCTCTAGGTCAGTGATGGCTAATCTTTTCGGCACCAAGTGCCCAAAGCGCTTGCCCATCTCTAAAATGCAACATGCGTGCACCCCATGCATGTGGCCCCATGCATCCCATGCATGCATCCTGCCCCCATATGCACTCACGCATACATATGTGTGCCTTACCCATGCATTCACCTCACACTCACATGTGCACATGACCCCCGTGTGTGCATTGCACACCCCCCCACCCCCACCCCCACCCCACATGTGTGGCAGAGACCCAAAGACCAGCTGGAAATACAAAAGAAAAACCAATAAAGGCAGGATGGAAGCACTAAACTGTTGTGGAGTTTATGAAACAGAATTTTGTAATTCTACGATATGCTAATGTTTATTGATAGTCTTTCATTTTTGCACCAGAAAATGAACAGGGACATCTGTATCAGCCTCCCTACATGCCACAGTTCAGCAGTATTTATTTATGTGTTTATTTATCAAATTTGTATAGCTGCCCATCTCATGAGACATTAAAAATAGAGAACCCCTTGGGTGATAGTTCTTGCTATTTTCTTCTAGAATTTTATTTCACAGGTTTTATTGACTATAGCTGGGGGGCGGGGGGACGAATCTGGATTGCATTGTGTAATTACCTAGCAGAACCACAGGAATTGCCTGAAGGGTAAGCTATAAATCACATTCATGGCATTTATTACTTTTCCATTCCATTTCTTTTCTGTATTAAATAGGCACAAAAACTATTATTTGTCAACAGCAATGAGTTAGCAGGCAGCCCAAACATGATGTGCACAAGAGTATTGCAATCCCCAGATTCTCTGACTAATATTAAAATTCATCACTGCAAAGGTCAGGAGCTTCAGTGTTTAAATGCACCTGATTGCAACTCTTTCAAGTGTTCTGGAGAAAAATATTTCCCTCCAGTTTTATTCATGCGTACAAGAAGTTGAATAGAGAATACAGTGAGGGACAATGGGATCCACAAAGTAATGGGTTTTTAATTTAGTAGCAAATACGAAAAAGTTTTAAAGAATGAATACTCTATTCTTTGCTAAGTGCTAAAATTTTTCCATGGTCTCTCAACTAGGTTGTTCTTAAGCAAAGAACTCTTGTATAATTGTTATGGGTCCATAGGGAAAACTGATTTTGTAGCTTTTTCCAATAAAGTTGCCAATAACATTTCTTGAAAGCCTGAAAATCAGCATCTTGCTCAACTGTAGGGAATTCATATTGACCATTTCTGGTCATTTACCATTGGTGATAGCCCAACATTATAAGATTTGGGCAGTTGGTGATACAATGTCAGGCACAAGGAACCAGTATGACACAGTGAACTGATCAAAATTACTCTTTTGTTGTTATATACCTACTTACAAGAATCTCACTAGGCTGATTGCGTTCTCTTGGGAACAGCCAGATAAGCCTTCAGGAATTCTGGGTGAGGTAAGATTTGCACCACTAGGCAAGGTCTCTAAACTCAGCCCCCCATTGTAACTGGAGATTCTACTACGTACAAGGATGTTCATGTGGTAATACAATGTTCCTACATTTCACAACTCTCTGTGGCTTCTCACTTTTCCAAAGAAAAACAGAAGGGGTTAAAAACCAGTTCATCTTCCAATCGCAAGATCAATTATTATTTTCTGCTTTACAAAACTTTATCTTAACAGGATAGTAGGCTAGTCATTGCTCATATGCAATCTCTTTCCCAATTTAATGACCAGGGTACTTTCAGGGTGATCCTTTATGATTATGGGAAGTTAAAAAATATGGTAACAAAATGCTAAAGTCATTCATTCATTCTTTCATTCATTTAGAAGATTTATATAGCTGTTCAAATCACACAGTTGCAGCTCCTGATGATGTATCTCATCAATCCACTCACAGACAATTAAACAAGCTATATATCACCAATAAAAAATCAACATGTATAAACCCCAGGTCAAATGATAAATTGCTACCCACTTGAGGTTATCTTTTAAATAGCTTCCTTGATGGCTAATCAAGATGGGGCCATCTTGAATGTGCAGAAATGAATAGATTGACATTAGCAATTAGAGAACAAGAAGAGAAAGAGTATTATAAAATTTGGGTGGCTAGATAAAAGAGTAAGAAATTGAAATATATTATAATAGTAATGATATATTATAATTGATTATTTTTAAATAAGTTATACTATGAATATAATTTTGTAAGAATTGTGTTTTGCTTTTAAAGATAGCCTGGAAATGAAACTAAAATTTAAATAATAGAATAATAATGAGATAATATGAAAAGGAATGTTGATTAGAATGTAATACAAATGTAAAGCTAGGAGGAAAAGCTTATAGACATCGTGCACATGATATGTATACCAAACCAGCACACTGTATAACTGAAAGATGGTTTTATTTGTTATTTTGTGTTATAAAAATAAAAAAAAGATGGGGCCATCCGAATTTCAAGAGAGACTATGTCCATCTGGTCAGAGTATGTGGGATAAGGCTAGAAGTAACTGGAGAGAGGCTGCAACTGGTCCAGTCCTGTGTTGTTCAAAGTTTGGTAGACAAAAACCTTGAATTGCATCTGAAGTCATTTTAGAAACCAATGCACTTTGTAAAGTGCTGGTGTTATTATGATAAGCATACTATGGGTATAGATATAGTCCTTGACTTACGACTGTAATAGAGACCAGACTTTCTGTCATAAGTCATGATGATATAAGTTGAAGTATCCACATGTCTGGCATTCACATATGACTTTTTTATGTTAGTCTTTAAGCAAATACTGTGGCCATTAAGCAAACACAGCAGTCATTAAATGAAACAATTTATTCATACGAGAGTTTTTTGCCAGAAAATGGCAGAAGGGGTGAAAAAATGCCCCCAAAATTGTCAAAAATTGTATCATGTGATTGCAGAATGCTGCAACCAGCCAATTGCCAACTGTCACATCCAAAATACGGTCATGTGACAACAGGTTTGTGTGCCACTGTTGGAACTTTGCAATTGGGTCATAAGTTGCTTTAGGGAGGTTCATCGTAACTTTGAACATTTATTAAACCACTGATGATTAAGTGTAGACTACCTATATTATGATGAACTTTGAATTTCAGCATATTGAACTAATTGGTCTATGGTGGGTATATTGGGCTAAATGGTGGTGCAGTGGTTAGAATGAAGTATTGCAGGCTTACTCTGCCCACAGCCAGGAGTTTGATCCTGACTGGCTCAAGGTTGACTCAGCCTTCCATCCTTCTGCACTCAGTAAAATAAGGACCAGATTGTTGGAGGCAGTATGCTGACGTTGTAAACCACCCAGAAAGTGCTGTAAAGTACTGTGGTATATGAGTCTTAGTGGTATTGCCTTTGCTATTGCTAATTGCAGTTTCCACTTTGGTCTTCAGTGACAGTCCTATGCCCTGAATCCAACCAGGAAGTGCCTCCCAGCCCATTTTATTAGCTAAATTAGCTCTTTTTGCAGAGAAAGAAATGTCCTTCAGCCAATGATGATGATTATTATTAATACTTTTAGATCTCCCTTTCATTATAAATACCACAATTTCTTGGTAAATGGAAGGTTGCTGTGTTTAAATTCATCAGCAGGTTACTTTTTTAAATTGCTATGTTTCAACTTCCCCTCTGTGATTTTTAAAAAATAAATTCAGTGACATAATATTTTTCCAATCATCTGAGACAGAAGTGTTTTAACCCCAGCTTCCAAACAGTCCACAGCAGTGATGGGATTCATTTTCTTTTACTATCAGTTTTGTGGGTGTGGCTTGGTGGGCGTGGTGTGGCTTTGTGGGCATGGCTTTGTGGGCATGGCTTTGTGGGTGTGGCTTTGTGGGCGTGGCTTTGTGGGCATGGCTTGGTGGGTGTGGCAGGGGAAGGTTACTGCAAAATCCCATTCCCTTCCCACCCCATTAACCTGCTTTCCAGCTTCCTTCTCCTGTGCAGAGCAACAAAAGAAGACCAAGCTGATCAGCTGGGACTCAGGAGGCAGAGAATAGATGGGGGAGGGGCCAATCAGAGATGGTGTTTGCTGGTTCTCTGAACTACTCAAAATGTCCACTATCAGTTCTCCAGAACTGGTCAGAACCTGCTGAATGCCACCTCTGGTCCACAGGATTTTTAGGCTGTTGAGGAGTGAAGGTCAAACCTTTATTTATTTATTTTTTAATATATTTTTTCCTCAGTAAAAGAGAAAAATGGTTTGTTGATCTGTTTTGTCTTGGGTCCTAGTTATTTTCCTTCTACTACATTACTTTACCTTGCCATCTGCATGGCTGCCTTGTGCTTTTGTCTTTGCATCTTTAACTTTTCTTCATCTTTTTTTTTACTTTAGCAGATATTTTTAAAAAATAGAACTTAAAAAGAGAAAAGAAATTTACAAGCTGGAAAAAAACAAATAAAAAGTTTGAAGCAAAAGAACAGTGTTGCGTGTTAATGTTTATTTTCCAATTTGACATTTCAAAACCATTATTAAGATCAAGTCAGTATTCAATAATGCATTAAAATGGCTCATGTAATATGATACATAGTGTAATGAACTATTGACAAAAGTTTGTATCTAGTCTAAGAATTATATATCTAGGACAATCCAGAAGTAGCTTATAGAATGAATCCAAGAGAAGTCTTAATTAAATTAAAACCTTAAGAAAAATTCAAACTTTGAATATATGGGTCTATGTGTGAAAATTGAGTTCAATAAATGATTTCTAAGTTATATTAGATTCTGTATTAGATATGTTCTTCAGATATGATTTTTGAAAGACATGTATACTCCTACAATTTAGTTTGCCATTCTTTTAAAGAGCAAATTATGTGTGGTTTCCAATAAAGACATAAAATGGAAATAAAGTCTCCTGACAGCTGTTACCCTATAGAACTAACTACTAACTAGAACTAATTTGATACGTAAGACATGGTAATGTTTAGCAGAAAAACAGCCTGGGAAAAGAATTATCAACCTTTAAAATTTGTTTTCTTCTATAATAAATCATCTTCCAGAACGCTAGGCTTCATAGCATTCATCTAATCTTTGAAATCCCAACTATGTTTAGAAAAGGAATTATCTATTTTGGCAATAAACACTGGATAATATATTGGTGGTAAAACATATTAGTCTTCTCTAAGTTTTATTGTTTCATATTTCAATATGCCCCTAATGTGGATCAATAATATGAACTCTGGAAGATGCATGGAGATGATCTGCCATGGAATCTTCCTAATTTTTTTGTGGAAATTGGCTTCATGCCTTTTTAATTCTCCATTTGATTATTTCTAACTGTGGACTGAATCTGTCTGCATAGCTGTCAGACCAATACATTTATGAATAAATGCATTACACAATATTCCCCCTCTCCTCCTCTTTACTAAACTCCAGTGTGCTTACTATATTCCTCTTTCCATATTGTTAGATACCAAGCATACCTACCGGTATGTAGTTTATAAATTTACTTCAGAAGTTCTGTCATTTTGTTCCTCTCTATGTTTATATGCACGTACAATGCATTTCTTTTTTTAAAAAAACTGCAGAATCTGTTTAAGCTACAGCTTTATTATAAATGCCATTGTCAGCATTATTGGCTCAGAAGTTACAATGCTTCCTAGGAGGTGTATAATTTCATTAGAGTACCCATAGAACTGAAGAGATTATTTGTGACACCAAAGCTTAAATCCATTCATTTGTGCATACTATTTTTTTTGAGTGAGAAATCTATATTAAAACTTGGGTAGTGGATTTCCACTTACTAGTGAACCAGTTTGCCATGAATAAAAGAGAAGGAGATTGTTTCCTGCTGGGGTTAATTTGCAAAATAGGTGTGTTAGATGCTTAATGAAAACAAAACATGTCTGAATGCATATTTACTTGCTTATTGGGTAAATCAAACTTGTTCACATGTACCGCTATGCCATAAACCATTGTTTATAGAACATGCTCAGTAAAATCAAACAATATGTTAAACAGTTATGACATTTGTTGGGTTTTGGCTTAATGTGGTGGATGAATACAATCTTTGATTAGCTATTGCCAGCTATAGGAACTAAAGGAGTATTTGGAGAACATCTAGTTATGAGCCTGTAAACCTGGCCCTTTTTTCTGGATTGGTTCAGCTCCATTTGACTTGTGATAGATCTCTCAGTCTTTAAGGTAGACCAGATCAGGAAACAGATTCCATAGTAAGAGTAGAACTATCTACTTTATTGAAGTAAGCTATAAAAGTTTTATAAATCTGCTCATGTCTTCCCTTCCCTCTTTCTTATACACCAGCAATGTGATATTTGTATAATTTTTGATACTGTGAATTGCGTTGAGCCTGGCAACTATTTATATATCTAAAATATTTATATAGCCTTTCATATAACTATGGAAAAAGAATTCATACAAATAGGGGCAGCACTTTATTTATTTATTAAATTGTATGCCACCATATGCATGAAGACCCCTGGTGGTTAATAGTATGATGGTATATATATATATGGCTAAGCATGTTTTCAGTTGCAGCTTATTCTTTTATATATGTATCGTTCATTGGAAGATTCAATAGCCTGCTAAACATTTCCTTAAGGAAATCACTGTGCTCGTTTTAGTAAACCAACTTGCTTCAGAAGCCATGGCAGGATAGACTGCTACTGTGTAAATCAATATACTGCACAGCTAGCTGAAAAGGCCTTTTAATAACCTGTAGTGTGGGGAGTGGGCAATTTTCAAGGAGAATACTAGAAAGATAAATGTAGTTATGTTCTTTTAAAGCAGTGTTGATTTCCCAAAGCAATATACTACTCTTCCATGGGATTCCCAGTGCTTTTCCGGTCAAGGTTCACAATTTATTATTAATCTTACAGAAGAAAGACTGTCAAATTACTGTATGAGCATGTAGCCCTATTTGCACTTGGATTCTGTGAGGGGAAGGGCTGCAGCCAAAACTATTGGAAAAGAAAGTTTGTCAGGTAAGTTAGCACAAACTCTGACTGATATATATGGGGATGGGGGGGAAGGTTTCGGGCAAACTTGTAATTCCAGTGAGCACTTCTGCTTTTTAATGTGCTTTATGTCCTGGTTTTTTGGCCCAGTTGATTCACGCAGCAGAGCAGTTTGCCATGCATCACCTGTTTTACTTATTGGGGATGCAGCAGAAGGCAAGTAATTTAGATGAAAATGGGCTTTTTAAAATATAGAACACGCATGCAAAGCATGTGTTTGGCACGTGCACGCTTACCAAACTGGTTGAATCGCACCAGAGGTGGTATTCAGCAGGTTCTGATCAGTTCTGGAGAACCGGTAGTGGAAATTTTGAGTAGTTCAGAGAACCGGCAAATACCACCTTTGACTGGAGATTTTACAGTATTCTTTCCCTGCCACACATACCAAGCCACGCATACCAAGCCACCCCCACAGAACCGATAGTAAAAAAATTTGAATCCCACCACTGAATCTCACCACTCTGTGTGTTTGTGTGTGTGTGTGTATAGATGTGTAGATGTGTATACAATGTGTGTCTGTATATATGTGTGTGGTATGCATATATGTGTGTTCTGTCTCACCTGTAGCCACAAAGTGAGAGTCCAAATGTCCCAAAGAAATAAACACGGACAAATAATATCAGAAACTACAGAGTTAACTTTTCTCTGTAATCTTCATTGGCAGCTGTCCTAGAAACTGTCTTCAAACCAAGATAACGAGCCGCAAGATAATTCAGAGCCAAAAAAGGCACACAAGGCTTCTTCAAAGCTGCGAAGTAACTAATGAAGTTTGATCCGGACAAGGATCGTTAGCTAACACGCCTCTTTATATTCCTTGAAGAGGCGTGTCAGTCTCTCTAATTAGTCTCTGGCTTGACGTTTCTTTTCAAATTGTGCTTGACATCTCAACCTGCGTCTAGTCCTTGCATCAACCCAACATTCGTCATTTTGATCATCACTCTGACACCTGAGGCATGTTTGATGTGGAAGGTTCTGGAGAGGATGGTGATTCCGACACTCCCTCATCCTCCTGGCTCACGTCTGCATCTCTCATTAAAGCAGGCTCCAATTCCAATGCCAAACCTTCCTCACTCGAACCTGTGTCTTCTGATACATTAGACTCAAAGCTCATAGCAGGCTCAAACCTTCCAGTCACAACATATGTGTATGTAGTATGTATACGTATGTGTATGTAAAACTTATATGCTAACAAAATTAAAAGGAATTCTTAGAAACTAATAATTATATTAGCTTTCAAAGGGAAAAGGGGGGATAGATAAGTAACTAGAAAACTGGAATATTGGTGTGTATTTATAGTTAGTATGTGTTTATGGTCGGGAGGAATGGTGCTGCCTGAATTCAGAAGGTCTTATTTTTAAAAACAGGATTACATACTGATATTCTGATCTATACAATGGTAGTGAACAGTTTTTGGGGAAGTTCAACATCTAAATCCATTTTTTTCAGTGCTGTGTTGTAGGCTGTACTAAATAATAGCAACAGTGAGTTCTTGAGGGCAGCACTCAGGTATAAAATACTGAATTTTTCCTGCCATCTAGTTATTGCTGCAGCCCATAGCTAGTTATAATAGAATGTTGGATTTTGAAATTCTTAAGAAGGATGTTCTAGAAAATATTGGACTAAAATCCACATGTGGCTGGAAAAAATGACAAAGAAGCATATAGACTTGAAACCGGAGTTTTTTCTATTGGGAATACTACCAGATACTTATAGTAAAGAGTTGAAATATTTGATTGTAAATGTATTGACTGCTGCTAGGATTGTATTTGCAAAAAATTGGAAAAATGAGAAAATTCCATTGCAAGAAGAAGTTGTAAAGAAAATTTTGGAATGTGCTGAGATGAGTAGATTGACTTTTGAAATTAGAGAACAAGAAGATAAACAATTTTATTTAGTTTGGGATCTTTTCTATCAATGGTTGAATGATGAAATATTAAAATATAAAAGTTAGATAATAAGGAATAATAATGACTTTATTTTCCTTTCCTTTTATTGGTTTTTGATACTATATCTATATAATAGTTTTCTTTGTTTCTTTCTTTTTCATATTTGGGATAGAATTGGTATGATTATAAGATTTGTTTTAGAATAAAATATTTAAAATATAGTTATCTCATAAAGGCATGACCGAATAAAAGTTTAGTCAAATTTTTTTTTTCTTTAATAGCGATACTAGGATTTATAAATTTGTATTGATAAGAGTATTATATAAAGTAACTGTAATTGTGACTATGAGGTGAATGCACAAAACCGATGGACCAACCGACTTACTGTGTGTACAAAAATATGGGGGAGCTGATACTTTTATGTTTTGTTGTTGTGTTTTTTATGTTAAAAAAATAATAAAAATTTATAAAAAAAAAAAAAGAAATTCTTAAGAAGGATGTTGTTTCTTTCTTATGATGATGATGAGGAGGAGGAGGAGGAGGAGGAAGAGGAGGTGGAGGAGGAGTTGTTTCCTGTTTGGCTAATAGCAAGGTTCCTCAGAAGAAACTGGGTTGTCTATGAAATTAAGTTTTAAGGAACATTCAATAAATAAAGGGAAACTATTGGTGTTCTAATATCATGGAACCAAATTGTATCCGACTAGCTCAGCATTATTTGGGAGAGTTGAATAGTGCATTAAAATATAGCTTTCTTTAGAAGTTCTGGAGCTGAGCCTACTGAGCTCTGTTAAACGAGAAATGTAAATGGATAGGATATGCAAAATTACCTTGCTTGAAACTAAGTCCCTTGTACTTTGTTTCTTTATCTGCACAGGGAGCCCTTTTAAATTGTTGGCGGGGATTATAAATTTAGTGGCATTCTTAATTGGGCAGTCCAATGAGATTACATACTTAGCAATCTTGTAAACATGTAGAAAAATGGTTCTTACAGAGAAGGAATGGGGAACTTTGGATTGCCATAAAGCAATTCCCTAGAAGCTTAGTGCAACAAATAATGAGGACTTGTTTTAGAAAATATATCATGGAGATATATTTTCCATAAATATATCATGGACAATAGGCTATTACAAAAAACTTAAGACAGTGATGGATTCTCTATTATTTAGAAGAAGTCTTTTTATCAAGATCTTACGACTTTTATGGAAGAGATGCTCCATTTCATAAGTTTCACATGAGAATTATTGGAGACATTTTATAGTCTACTTTACCCAGGAGGTCAGACTCAATGAACAGGATGGTGCCTGGTGGCTACAAATTCTATGAATAACAATACAGAGTAATCTTCTGCTTCAGATTTGCTGTGTTTTTACAAAGTTGCTTGAGAATTATTATCTCTGCTAAACTTGAGCAGAGAGAAGGGACTTTCCCCAGTAATTCACAGGAGAAGTACCAAAATTATCAGAAAATGACAATGATTGTGGTGCTGCATCATCATCATCATTATGTAAATTAATACTACAACGGCCTATAGCTTCAGGCTGCAATCTTAGGCCACTTGCTCAGGGCTCATATAAATTGATATCCATCCACCTATCCTTTCTCAATCTGATAAAAAAAAACCTATAATGGCATAAAATTGCCTGCCCCGATTGCCAGTCCTTATCCTAACCTCGGCACATTGCTGCCAAGTAGAAGTGTCCCTATTTGCCAAGTGGAAGACATAAAGAATATAGTCATTTCACAGCTTTGTTTCTCTTCCCTATTCCTCCTGCCCCCTCCCCCTCCCTAATATTAGCAGTTGGAGGGAAGCACTTGCCAATTACTCTCTTAATGAGGGCTGGAACCTAGAGGACTTTGGTTTTTAAACCCGGGATTAGCCCTTGATTATAACTCAATGCAGTCTTTGAGCCATCATTTTGCATGGTTGGTGCAAAACGTAGCTGTTGTAATGGGATGCTCCACCATCCCATTACAGAAGCTTTCCTGCTATACAATGCAGTGTTTTCCCCGAAACCACCTGTAGGGATGATACAAGAGCTTGGATGGAGTTTGTTGACAGAGAGTCTCATAAAGGGCAATTGAGTCAGGTGGGGAGACATCTGAAAGAAAAGCATTTCAAAGAGGCTGCATTTTAATTAAATCACTATTAAGGGAGCTGGAAAATTCCTATTGCAGGTTTCAGGATTCTGTGACAAGATTAAAGATACCTTATTGTGTCATTTTTGCTTTCTTGGTCTTACTAACTATATGGACTTGACACTATCACCTATTAAATCACTCCTCTTTCTTTCAAAAGTATGCCTTTGGCACTGTTCTGGAACAGTTCTAGCTAGTGCAGAATTATGGAGATGGCCTTGATAAAAATATGCAGCAACTACTAAGAAAATATGAACTTAGCCCAGGAAGGTGTGAGAAAGAAGTTCCCCCTCCATTTTGGTATGGTGGGGGGAAGGAGAGAGTGTGGGAGAGAAATAGTAACCGTAATCACTTTTCAGCGGGGTTTAAAATATAATTACGGATATTATTTCACAGACACTTGAAAAATCCTGATCCAAATTTATTTGCAATTGAAGATACATAGATAGAAACCTGTGGCCCTTGAGGTACTGCTAAGTAGGATCCAACAGCTCCAGTCACCTTAATCAATAAGGAGAGCTTTTGAGAGTTATACTAGGCCATATAATTCTTACTAAGTTGTTTTCCCTAGCACTACAAAATGATGAATAGATGAAACAAGTGTTGCTTCAGTAGCTTTTCAGGTGACAGGTTAACAAGGCTCTCAGTTTTCTTTGTTTAAAACCCTCATCATTAGTGCCACCAAAACAGTTGTTACCTGCCGCCATCTCCTCCATTTTCAGTAAAATGCCGTTTGGTTATGGTAACATGTAATCTTGTGGGACCCACAGGTTACAGCCTAATTATAGTTGTAGCTGCTCACAATCAGTTTTTTAATGTTCACAGGGACAAATTACAGGCAGTGTTACCCAAGGGAGATGAGTATGGGGAAAAATGCGCCTCCCCCAACCACAGTTAGGTTCAGAAAGAAATTTCCTAGGCCAGGATTAAGATTAAAGACATTCCTGTCCAGAAATAATACTATTTGATTGAATGGTAAGAAAAAAAATCAATCCAGATGTCAGGCTGACAAATTGGTTTCGTTTGACAATTATTTGATTAATAATTGAGAAAACATTCTTGACATCCTCCTGAGGAAAACTGAGCTGGCTGTGATCAACAATGCCTGAATCAGCATTCAATCACCTCAGTTAAGTAGGATGGTTGTAGTTTTCAATGAGAATGATTCAGTCTGAGGTCATGGGTGGCATGAAATGTCTGTTGGTGATGTTTGATGGCTGTTTCCTGGGTGCAAAGCTGCCAAGACAATGCCACCAAAGTGACAGGCCAGCCATGCAAACTCATCTCAAAATGTTCCAAGCTTATGTGGATTTTCTTGAAGTTTTTGCTATATATAATCTTGAGAAATTCAGGCTATAGAAGGGTGAAATAAAGAAAATGAATCTAAGTAGCTAGGGAATTTTCTTCCAAATGCATTATAACTTGGCTGCTTTCTTAATTGAAATAGTCTTAAGAAACATAGAATCAGAAAACTGAGAATAGAAAGAGACCTATAGTCCATTGAATCTGCCCTTTGAGTTTCTGATTTATTTTTTATTTTTATATTTTGTTTATTTTTATTTTTATTGTATTTTTTTATTTTTTAATATATGCCAGAAGATGGATATGTGTTTGTCCTTAATATGTTTAATCTCAGTTATTGATTACTGACCCAATACCTCTGCTGGAAGTTAGTTTATACTTAAATCATACTTAATCTCCCACCACCACCACACACACCTTTTGTCTGTATGTGTGTGTGACTGGAGGTTTAATAGCATCTCTAGTTTAAAAGCTTGGATTGAGAGAGTATGCAATTGCTGTTTTTCTAGTTTATTACGGCAAACAAAAGATGTGTAAGGGAGTAATCAAAGCCATGGGCTAGTGGAAAAGAGAGAAAAGAAACTTAATTGGGTTTTAAAGGTCAGGGACTATTGCAATTTACAGTATCCCTTTCCAGCTGAAACTCTAACATCATCTCTGTTATTTATTGAATTTTGCAGTTTTATTGCTGCAAACCAAACAAAGTATTTCAAGTAAGAGATGCAAAAGCATCTCTCCCTTATGAGAAAAGTTCCGTAAAACTAGATGTTTCACAAAATGAGCAAGTGACAATAACTAGTGTAAAAGGACTTCCGGTTTGAAGGGCTTTGGCGACAGACAGAAATCCGTGATCGTGCGCGGTTTCTGTCTGGGCTCGCCGCTGAAGCACCCTGAGCCGTCTGGTTTCAGGGTTAAGCCACCCCGTAGAGGTGGTGAAGAGGGGGGAGACCACCAGCAGGGTTGAGGAGAGCTACATCTCTCCTCCTCAACTGGCCATTATTCCCTTTCCTGAAGGCGGTTGTAGCGGTGGTCAGAAATGGCCACCATAAAGGAGAACTCGACTGGAAAAGAATGTGCAGGAGGAAGATAAGAAGTGAAAGTTTTGGCTGACTGGGTTAAATTGTAAAAGCAACAAATAAGGTACCCTGGAATTTAAACTTACAAAAAATAACATCGCTCCCAAAGAAGAGTCGGAAGCAGCGAAGGAAAGTGAAAAGGGAAAGGTTTGGCTTTTTTTTCCTTCTCTCTCCTTCCCTATACTGACAACTAAGAGACTTAAATAAGAAATCAGAAAAATCCGCTTTGACATCAATAGGCAATTAAGCTGAAAATAAAACAAAATGCCAAAGGGATAATAAGGATTTCTGGACATTAAAATTTTTCTTTTTCATAAGCAGGAAGGGAGAGAAAAGAATAAGGGCAGGATCTGGAAGAGGGAGGAGACTGCCTGGAATTAAAAAGAATCTACAGTAAAACTTCAACAAGACTTCTAAAAGATACATTTTAACTGAAACTTTGCAACTAAATAGTAACCCCAGGAAGAGAAAGTGAAAAAAAGAGCAAAAAAGAAACAGCTTGCGTGTATTTGGATTATTTGGTGATCTTTGGATTCTTGGTTATTATATTTGAATGACTAAAATCAATCGGGTGGTTGTTTAAAAATTTATACAATGGCACCACTTCTGGATGAATTGAAAATGGAACTTAAAAAGTACAAAGATGCACAGGAAGGGAGGGGTTCTTTTGGCTTCATTTTTCAATTCTTAGAAATGGAGATTTGGAACTATGAGAAACAACAAGAAAAGACTGCAAAACAAGAAGACTGGGACAAAGAAGAAGCCATCTTTAATGAACAAGCAATTTTATGTGGGGAAGAAAAAGGAAAGGGGCGGGGAAGAGAATGGAGAATTTAAGACTTAAATAAACAGCCAAAGAAGGGAAAAATAATTTGAAAAGTGGATATAATGTTGGAAAGCAACAGAAAAAGGAATACAGAAGAGAGAAATAGAGATAGAGAGACAAGGGGGTAAAAGGGGAGAGAGAAGAAGAAAGGGCAGAAGGAAAGGAAAAGAAGTTACAAAGGACTGGAGCAAGATATAGAGAAACAGGACCTATTTAGAGATAATGGGTGAAAAAGTGAAAAAGGGATTCTGTAAAGGTACATAAGATTGTATTGTTATATTAGTAATAGAAATAACTTTAGAAAATTGGAAACAACGTATGATTAAAATGAGGGATAAAATCGTTAGTGTAATTTAGTGAAATGTTTGTGAATAAAATAAGTGAAATAAAATAAATGAGAATGAGAAAATTGAATTAGGAAGGAATGGGAACATTATAATTAGTTAATCTTTTATAAAATATAAGTGAAGAGAGGGTGGAATTAACTATGGAAAGCTTATAATTGTTCCCATAGAAGTATGATATTTAATTGAAAAGTAATGTTAAAGATGTTAAGACTTTAATGAATATTAATATTAATGATAAAATTGAATTGGAATGGAATGTTGTTTTAATTATATACATTTATATTTTTTTCTTTTTTTAAGAATACAGTGTGTATTTTAAGAATGTACCAAGCAGAATCCAAATGGAAGTTATGTATTATATTGAATGTTACAACTTTAGGGAAAAGATATAAAGGCGTCATACTCCAATCAGTAACTACAGGAGAAATTTTATTTAATGAGAAAAGATAATAGATAATCAAAACAGGAGAGACAAAAAATATAAATACAATGATTTGAATTGAGATGAGATAATTAAAACAAAATTGAGAAAATTAAAAGAGGGGAGAAGCTATGCAGAAAATGTAAAATAGTAATAAGATATGGAATAGAATATAAAAATGAGCATGAACCTGAATTTGTGTCTGTATGAAGAAATGTAACCTGGGATTACGCTACTTTCAAAAAAGATGTTTTATTTGTATTTTTTTTCTCTTTGTGAAAACTCAAATAAAATTTACAAAAAAAAAAACTAGTGTAAAAGGCGGTTCATAGTAAGGCTTTTTTGGATATATAATCCCTCCAGTTTCCTTGGCAGGCAGTTTTCTGGACTGAAAACAAAAATAAATCACATTTCTTTTGCTCCAGTTAAGAGAAAGCCTCAGGGCAAATCCAGTACTACTCTTTGCCTAGTTGTAAATCTTCAAGCAATAAATAATGAAATAAAAAAAAATCAGAGTTATTGCCAGCTAGTGGTGAGAAAAAAACAGTGCTCGTGAAATCTGAGGGGTTTTAAGCCTGAAGAGCAGTGTGCCTTCTCACATGAGAGTTAATTATGGTCAGGATGGCTGGGCCTCTAAAAACCTTCAAGTATTTTGCCAGATAAAGCAGATATTCCAGTAAATCCAGACTGCTGAGTGTGGTGAGAAACCAGTGCTAAATTTTACAAAGGAATTTAGGTTCCTTGGAGACCTTGGGATATGCATTTTTAATTCACCTATGTCATGTGAACCCTCAGAAATCTAGGCCAAACCACTAATGGTAAACAGCAGCAAAATGGCTGAATTTTGTTAGCATGATTTTGGCTTCTGGCTGAAAATGGCAGCAGTCTGCCCGCCTGATAATCCTTGTATGTTGAAAGATTCATCTTTCTTGCTCCTGTTATCCAATTCCAAGAAAATGTTGTTCAGTTAGATAGAACAGATGAAATTTGAAAAGATCCAAAGGTAGTAAACAGTTCTTTTGCTGAGGTGGACTATTTGGTGGGTTTGGAGAGTTTGATTTTTGCCTCAGTACTAAAGTGGTTTCCTGTTGCCTTTCTCAGGGATGTCGCTCCTCTCCAACTCTCTAAACTAGCCTATAGCCCTGAGATTTCTAGGTGAGCATCCATACAACTACTGTACTGATCAATCCAACCTTGTTAATTTTTTGAAATCAATTAAGGTTGGCTTGCTTTATTGTTAATTGTTTGGCTGGGGATAATATGCCAGTGCAGTGTGGTGGCATAAAAATGGAAAAACTTGCACTAGTTAACTGCTGAATGTGCTCAGTCTGTTAGACAGAATGTAATATGTTGGAACTTATCTCTAATGATATAAAACATTTAAGGACCTAACTATTTGAAAGGCTAACTTTCTTGTAATAAATCAGTATGACCATGAAGATCTGCAGGAGAGATTCTTTCGAAGCGGTCCCTACAGATTGGCTTTCTCCCAAATTGGTTCTGGGCTGTCCCTTCAGAGTTACATTTGGCCTTCCTTCCTTCTCACGTGTAATTTTCCTAAAGATATTATCTCTTTTGCCAGTGTTTTCATAAATAGTTGATTTTAACATTCTTATTATGCTTTAATTTTTGGTTAGCAATCTTTTAAGCAGCAGAGTTGAATAATAAAATAGTTGGCCCACAAATGCCTTATGTGATGTAGGCATAGAAGACTCCTAAGACATATGATCTCAACATCATCCAGCCCATCCCAACTTTTGAAACTGGTTTTAGTTTGTCTTCTTCTCCTAAACAGGACTTTTAATTGTAATCTCACAATTAAACACAGAAAAAGCTTGAAATGGTTTGTTATTGTTTAGACAAATCCACATTCCAAATGTGAAATGCAGAATTATTTATATCTATAATGATTTATATTTATAAAGGATATAATTCAATACAAAAAATTAATAGGTTTGAGTGTATCCACTTTTGTTTTTTGTAATATGGAATGTAGCCCTTTTTTTTTTCAGAAGAATCTGTTATGATACAGGCTTTTAGAGAATGAAATAGAATTTATTGCACCAGTGAATAGAAAGCGCCTTTAAGAAATTTTACATTTTATACACACAGTAGGGAACTTGAAAGCATAGGCAAAAATGTTTTTATGGGTACTGTTAATTTCCAGATATTAGAAGTCACATAAATTGAATGGAAACTACTGGCCAGCTTTCAGTGTTTGGTGTCCCCCCCAACACTAATTAAAAAGTTGAAATTTGTCATAGTTCAGACATGAAAGAAATATTTTTCGGCACGTTCCTATATGGCTTTTAGCATGGATGCTTCACTGTCATTCTGCTACTAACCACTTTTGCTTCACAGCTCACAAAATGGATACCTTGTAAGAATTTAGAGAGCATTAATTCAACCTCCAAGCAACATTATTTCACAGGTTTTCATTTGATTTCTTGCCTAAGAAAGAAGCGCTGATCTGTGTCATTGTCATTTCTGGCAAAAAGAAACCTTATTTTGTGATAATGGTAACCAGTATAAAACAGCAGCCTAACATAGAGATTCTATAGTTCCAGAGTCTGAAGGCCCTCTTACCAACAAAAGAAATGTTATTAAATCTCCCTTTTCTTCAGCATTCAGTGGTCAGTGAAATGTAATAATTAAAACCTACCCACAGATGAAAGTGACCTTTATACACATAATTTGTAGTGGGAACTAGAGAACACTGATTGTCAAACGCAGGAAATTGGGAGTCCAGGCAGTTCAGATGAATATATGAGTTTATTGCAAGCTTAAGCTCTCTACAAGAATCTGAACTACTAATGGTCAAAGCAAATAGGCAATAGATAAGAGTCAATGGAATTCAAGGTGAGCTGGACTTAGATATCTTATGGTCACGAAGGGACTCAAGACTGTTGATGCATTTGATCCCTCCCTCAGGCTCAGCCTGGTCATCTCCTACCTTGATATAGTTCACATTGTTTATTTGAAACATGATTTAAGTGATCATACCAAACTGGTTGTATCTTAGTACTAGCTTACACAAACAAACCACTTTATAGCTTAACATCTGGGTTCTTTATCATCGGACAACTCTAACTCTTCTCAGAAGAAGTCATGGCAATCTTATTTGGTTCATCTTGCTTCTGCCTTCTAAAGAAACTCAGATTTTCCAATTGTTATCGGGTTCCTGTTGAAGAGAGAGATAAAACAGATAAAATCACTATCAAATCTGCTTTACCCCCCAAAAAAATTAAAAATGCACTTACAGTTTTTTTATCCAAATCATGTTTGCGATTCTTTTTTGTTCATCCTTTGCTACATTCTTCTCATCAAATTTAAAATGTCCATCCTTTGAAATTTATCATTGCACATCAGCAAGTTTAGTTCACATAGGATTGCTATGATCCTTTAAAAGACTAGGTAAAATTTGAAGTGGATTTCCCTTTTATTTAGGACACTATAGTGATATTTTCCCCCAAAAGCCACCATTGTTCTCATAGCAAAGAACAAATCACAAGCCACCATAGCTACTATATTTAATACATGACCATATGCAACAACCAAAATCAGATCTTGTAACTTCAGAACAGGAAATTCTAGAAACGTCATACATTGTATCCCTGCAATTACACTTCCAAATTGCTGTCTTTTCAAAAAAAGTCATTGTCAGTGACTGTATAGTAACTCAGTTCAGAAGGTAATCATTGTATTCTTGTGCACAATTGAACCACTGTTCCTCCATTTCTCCACATTTGAAATGCCTTTAAAAAATCAATCATTTCCTGCCCACTAATCTGTTTCCCTCCTGCAGTGCTATGTAATTAACCCTTTGTTGACCTCAATATCACTGGATTTCTATGCTTCTTTATTGTTTTTCATTCTTTCTCAGCATTGTTCTCTGTGGCTCTCAAAGGAAGTTCTGCTTCCTCAGCCCAGAGACTTTTTATACGTCTGATTTCTGTCAAGCAGTTAAGAGCTAATAGGCTTAAATATATATTTGCTCTGTGGGACATGGAAGTTATGATTGCATGAATAACTGAATTAAAAGTAAGGGAAAACAGGGGGAGGGGGGCGAGAATGAAATGCTGAGGAGAGATGGGAAACAAAGGACAGGAAGGGTACAGTATTGTGTGAATTGGGAATGAGATAGATGTCACAATTTGAGGAAAACTGCATTGGCGGATCTTTCCATTGAGTTTAACTACTTCTTCCCTTTGCTATAAAGAATTTATATTCAAAGCCTGACTTTGCCACAGAATTAACATTTTTCACGCATCCTTTTCAAAGGATTCCATTTAACAGCCATAGCCAAAAGGCAAATAATGAAACAGAAGCCTTGCTACAGTTAGATTAGATTTATTGAGCATGTTTTCTAACCCTTCAATCGAGATTTCAATTTATTTGGATCTACCTTCATCCTTATTCTGTAGTGTGGGAGTAATATTAAATTTTGTGTCTTATGTTCTGGGACACCTTAGAGTCTGCTAAGATTTTACTTCTTCCATTTCTCCTATTTTCTTCTTGAGAAATGAATTTTTAATCAATGGATTAAAAGAAATCGACATATAACTTTCCTGCATTGGGGACTAAAGATTAGATTATGCTTTTGGTTGTTTCCAAATGTTTTTAAACATGGCTTCAGAACAAAAATGTATGCTTGTCTTCATGCTACTTAAATAAAATAATAAAATAATTTTGAGTGGGCAAGATGAAAGCTAAAAAAATAGAACATAGCCGTTCAATTCATAATGATATGAATTATGAAGCTGGAGAGAATTCTAGAAAGTTTTGCTAAATGCTGTTGTGAAAGCAGATCTGTCTAGTAATATACTAAAAGAGAAGAAGAGCACCAAAAAACTATCTTTACATAATCCCAGTACTTGTGCCTGATTCAAGAGTGAAGTTATCTTTTGTTAATCAGGCAGTAACAAATATTGTTTGATAACAGCTGTTTGCTTCAAATAAAGTATACAAGGAGCGATGTCAATGACATATATAACTTGATAAAGCACTTATTTAAAAATGTATCTTTGCATGCAAATTTCGTCTTCCTGAGAATGAAAATTCTGGGATTACAGAAATAAAGCAACTTCAAGTAGTCTTTAGTTATTTGTTTTTCTGGTTAATTAGAATTAAGGGGTTAAGTCAATTCCCTAACAATTAATAAAAGAATAAAACAAAGCATATTTAAGACTGCCATTCTTTCATATTTGCAACTTTCTTGCAGAAAAATGATATGGAATACATTTGCAAAAGTATACGATATTTTATAAAACCTTTAAAACCTTAACATTTTTCTACAAGTTTGAGAAAAAATGTTGAATAAATCAGTCAAGAACATTTAAAAATATTCAATCTTTATATTGTGTGATCTATACTATTCATAATTGCTTTACATTTAAAAATAAATTGGATTAATTAAATACATCTATAATTATTTTTAAAATGGAAGAAATTGGAACTCAGAAGCGTGCTTTAGTTTAGAATGTATTACAGAGTATGGCCTATAAGCAAGTAAACCATTTGTGATATACAAGTCTTTAGTAAAATTCTTGATAAGAGAATTTTCTGGAGTTTTGTTTTCTTCTGCTGAAAGGGAAATCTCCCTTTTCTTTGGCTTCTCCTCCTACACTAAATGTGGTCTTGTTCTGTCTGTCTTTCTGTCTCTCTCTCTCTCTCTCTCCCTCTCCCATTCCCCCCCACTCAGAATCATCTTACATATAGAAAGATCCTTTCAGTTCCCTTCACATAATTTCTTTCCAATATGCTGTTGGATTGGAAAGAATAAAATCCATTACCTTGCACTAATAATTTATGAACCTGCTTGCCTGTTCCACTAGTTTTCTAACCAATTCTATGGACTCAGCAAAACCAGGGACTACGTGTCTCAAAAATAACATTCAAGACACAGACTGAATGAAATTAAATTAGAAAAGGCATCTGTTCCAAGCATCAATGTGTGGTTCTATCCATCATGGTTTGGTTCTCATTTGAAATAATGTTTACATGTCTGCACTGGCATTTAAATATTTTGTCAAATGAGACCTTGTAGATCAGCGGTTGCCAACTGGTGGGCCATGAGAAAATTTTGGCAGGCCGAGAGAAATCTCACCCCCAGAGCCCCCCCCCCCAGCAATTAATCCAGGCTGCACAGAAACACAAGGCTGCGCCGCCCACATGGCCCGCAGGAACTCTCCCCACCAACTCACTCCTTACCCAGCAAACTTGCCTACTAAATTTCTATTTTTCCTTTTTCCAACCATCATCTGTTCTGCTATGCTGGGAGATTTAGATTTTCTAAATCTCCCGGCACAGCAGAACAGATGATGGAAGTAGAAAATGGATTTCTTGCTTTCTAGCTAGACTTTAGATCTTCAGCTCTGCTTTTAAGCACAGCCGAACTTCTCTTTGGACTGAAGTTTTGCTTGCAAGCAAATTCAGTGCAGACTCATGGCAAGCAAATTTGAGAAACTGAGCTAGCCGATGGCAGATAGATAGATCACTGAATGATTCTTTGAGCAACTCAATCTGCCTGCTTTGCCTGATTTTGGGTAAAAGTTGCTCTTTTTTATAAAAAAAATTCAATATTTACATACGTGGTGCATTGTGGGTTAATTTTGTGAGTTTGCTTGCTAGCAAATTTTATGTGACAGACTGAGCTAGCCAATGGCAGATAGATTTCTGAATGAATCTGTGATTCTGTGAGCAACTCAATCTGCCTGACTGCTTTGCCTGATTTTGGGTAAAAGTTGCTCTTTTTTAATAAAAAATTCAATATTTATATAAATATTTATAATATTTACATACAAGCCATGCCCAGCCAGTCACATGACCACCAAGCCACACTCATAAATTAGGCTACACCCACAGAACTAGTTAGTGGTCCCTGGGATCTAAAATTATGAGTTTGGTGGTCCCTGAGGTCCAAAAGGTTGGTGACCCCTGTTGTAGATGACAATAAGATTCAATGGTAAGACTGTACAAAAAATAAATAAATTTGAAGCTCCAATTCAAAGGCATGTCAAACAGCTTTTCCCAAATTCATTTGGAACTCTAGATTGACCTGATTTGACTTGAAGACTGCTTAGGTTTTCTGAAATGAATTGACAGAATCATATTCTGCCTGATTGGCACAGGCCTCCTTAGCAAGTAAGTCTTAAAGAAGAAAAGCTGAAAAAAGTAATTAATCTTAGCATAAAGAGAGCATGATTATGGAAGGAAATACTGAACCTTTCTAACTATTTGGAAGGATTTCAGGAGAAAGACGGTAAGGAGAAACTAACACAGGTGCATTTTCCCATAGGTCAGGTTTTATTCAGATGTGACATCAGGGAAGAAAGAATTTCCCATGAGACTCTCTCTTCAAAATTACATCCACAGAAGAACTTGACCATAGCTGCTGAGTTTCATATTTACAGGTGAAACTTGAAAAATTAGAATATCGTGCAAAAGTTCATTTATTTCAGTAATGCAACTTAAAAGGTGAAACTAATATATGAGATAGACTCATTACGTGCAAAGCAAGATAGTTTAAGCCGTGATGTGTCGTAACTGAGATGATGATGGCTTACAGATCATGAAAACACCAAATCCACAATCTCAGAAAATTAGAATATTGTGAAAAGGTTCAATATTCTAGGTTCAAAGTGTCCCACTCTAATCAGCTAATGAAGCCATAACACCTGCAAAGCCTTTAAATGGTCTCTCACTCTGGTTCAGTAGAAATCATAATCATGGGAAAGATTGATGACCTGACAGTTGTGCAGAAAACCATCATTGACACCCTCCATAAGGAGGGAAAGCCTCAAAAGGTAATTGCAAAAGAAGTTGGATGTTCCCAAAGTGCTGTATCAAAGCTCATTAATAGAAAGTTATGTGGAAGGGAGAAGTGTGAAAGAAAAAGGTGCACAAACAGCAGGGATGACCACAGCCTGGAGAGGATTGTCAGGAAAAGGCCATTCAAAAGTGCTGGGGACTTTCACAAGGAGTGGACTGAGGCTGGAGTCAGTGCATCAAGAGGCACCACACAGAGATGGATCCTGGACATGGGCTTCAAATGTCATATTCCTCTTGTCAAGCTGCTCCTGAACAACAAACAACATCAGAAGTGTCTTACCTGGGCTAAAGAAAAACAGAACTGGTCTGTTGCTCAGTGGTCCAAAGTCCTCTTTTCTGATGAGAGCAACTTTTGCATCTCATTTGGAAACCAAGGACCCAGAGTCTGGAGGAAGAATGGAGAACACACACTGCAAGATGCTTGAAGTCCAGTGTGAAGTTTCCACAGTCTGTGTTGATTTGGGGAGCCATGTCATCTGATGTTGTTGGTCCACTGTGCTTCATTAAGTCCAGGGTCAACGCAGCCGTTTAGTAGGAGATTTTGGAGCACTTCATGCTTCCTTCCACAGACGAGCTTTATGGGGATGCTGACTTCAGTTTCCAGCAGGACTTGGCACCTGCCCACACTGCCAAAAGCACCAAAACCTGGTTCAATGACCGTGGGATTACTGTGCTTGATTGGCCAGCAAACTCTCCTGACCTGAACCCCATAGAGAATCTATGGGGCATTGCCAAGAGAAAGATGAGAGACATGAGACCGAACAATGCAGAAGAGCTGAAGGCCGCTATTGAAGCATCCTGGTCTTCTAGAACACCTCAGCAGTGCCACAGGCTGATAGCTTCCATGCCATGCCTCATTGAGGCAGTAATTGCTTCAAAAGGGGCCCAAACCAAGTACTGAGTACATATGCATGCTTATACTTTTCAGAGGTTCAATATTGTTCTATGTACAATCCTTGTTTTATTAATTGCGTGTAATATTCTAATTTTCTGAGATTGTGGATTTGGGGTTTTCATGAGCTGTAAGCCATAATCATCTCAATTATGACCCATCACAGCTTGAACTATCTTGCTTTGCATGTAATGAGTCTATCTCATATATTAGTTTCACCTTTTAAGTTACATTACTGAAATAAATGAACTTTTGCACGATAATCTAACTTTTTGAGTTTCGCCTGTAACGATAACTCTGAAATGTTATTTTTGACCATAACTACTTTAATACGTGTACATCTGAAAGTGAATTTCATATTCTTGATCCCAAGCTAACACCAAAAGATCCAAACTTATTTTGGGTCATACAATAGGTGTATCATGACAAGCTAAGAAGACAAATGAAAAATATCCTGAAAGTTTAAAGATGTCTCAGAGGGGATAGGTTTCTTAAAATTAGAATTCTTCAAGCTAAATGTGAAACCATAGTTTGCTTTGCATCCCTCTACAATGCATAAGGAAGTGTAAAAACAGAAAATACTGATTCAATTTAATTTCTGATTAAAACGATTTTCATGCTCTGTTGGATAAAACTTCTTGTTCTATTTTTCTCTTCAAGTTTGGAAGATTTTGGAAAACTATGATTCATTTATTTCATAAAATTTCTATTTCTTCTGTTTTCCATATTTCAGAGAATAGAAAAATATTTACCTCATA
Source organism: Pseudonaja textilis (assembly GCF_049901715.1). NCBI lineage: Eukaryota > Metazoa > Chordata > Lepidosauria > Squamata > Elapidae > Pseudonaja > Pseudonaja textilis. The sequence continues at coordinate 209,294,093 of NC_141990.1, forward strand.
TTAAACTGGAATTGGTCCTTCTCATTCCTGCAAGGCATTAGCAATGAGTGTAGAACGTTTACTGCTATACCAACCATTACCACCCAAGAACGTATAAAACTCCTTCTCTAATACCATCCAATCTATGTACTTATATGTACATAGATGTCCTTAGGTGAGTCTGGCTCAATAAGATAGTGATCTGGAATAGGGCACTCTGGGTGACAGAGCCTCTCTCCCAAAGGAAGTATGATAGCTCCAAAAATAGCCAGCTTTCAAAAACAGAACTAAAGACTTAATCCCAGAGTATTCTCAAGGTAATAATTATTCCATAACCAAGCCATACTTTTCACAAAATATTTATTTACTCACTTAATTTGTAACAATGATTGTTTTAATGTCTCATATGATTATATATGGTTCTAGACTTTCTCTACTCTCTTTTTCTTCCTTTTTTGAATACAGTACTATGAATGTCTTTAGAAGGGAGAGTAATATAAAAATGAATTGAAGTAAATAATACAGAATGCATCTTTGGACTGGCTGGGGATTGACTGAAAGCTAAAGTTTTGGGCAATGTATAAATTTGCTCAAGTATCAGTAAGTCTGAAAGCAAATGTCTTTAATCTAATCATAGCTGAATTAAACCCATAATTCTCCAATTTAATCAGTAGAAGAAGCACATAAACAATTAAAGCTTTGTCCTCTCTAATCCATTTTTCCTTCATGTGGTATCTCGTCCAAGCTTCAGAGTATGCTTCCTTTTCTAGAACCAAAAATATTTCCTAACCCAAAGGCTTTTTTTTTTGCCAAAGTTCACAAACAATAAGAGGAAGGAATGTTAGGAAGGAAGGAAGGAAGGAAGGAAGGAAGGAAGGAAGGAAGGAAGGAAGGAAGGAAGGAAGGGAGTGTTGGAAGGAAAAATCCACCTGGTTCAGTTCCAAGCTGGTAGAAAGACATTGGAAACATGGAGGCTGATTGAAAGATGGTTTATTGATGAAGCAGAACCACCAACCACATGTGATTCTGGGAAACTGACAAAATGAAGTTGAGAATAGGTAGGTTTTATACCTTCTTTGGGCTTTGTATTTGAATTTCCTATTCCTGTGCAAGAACATTTCCTTTAATATTCTATTGGTTGTTGTCAGATTCCTATGGGATCATGTAGGGGTCATAGCTGGCTCTATAGGCAAAAGAAGAAATGTAAATACTAGGTGTTTGTCTGAGCTAATCTGGTCAGCCTCTATCTTATTTTTTATCTGAGCTTCCAGGCTTCTATAACTTTGAAGTTTGGACTGCTCTGTAGTGGTGCAATGAAGGGGCTTGTATTCTGAAAGGGTGCTGGGCAATTCCTATTATGGCTAATGGCTTTCATCCTGTTTTGGATCTTGGGTGAGGGGCTGCTTTCTAATCCTAGTTTCAAAATATCCTGTCTTGAATGGATTATCAAATCTGCATTTCTAAAAACTGGCCTCCTCAGTTTCTGCTTGGGAGCAGGAAGTCTGGTGCTGTTTCTGTCTCTCTTAAAAGCATGTTTCTCCATTTCTCCCTTTGGGGAAATATAATATCCTGCCTTTTTAATATTTCTAAAAATATTTCATTCTTTGGGGGGCTTCCCAAGGAAGGAAGGAAGGAAGGAAGGAAGGAAGGGAGAGAGGGCATCTGCCTTTGACTTTGTTTTTATCTTTGTAAGCTGCCCCAAGTCACCGACAGTGAGTTGGGCAGCCATATAAATTTTCTTAAGGAAATACCATAAGTAAACAAATAAATATTAGACCTCTTTGCAACACTATTCAAATATTGTTGGAGTCAATGCCTGATCTATCATATCATGCACAGAATAAGTTTGAATGTGAACATTGGTTGCTTAATACAATAAGAGGAATACACTAAAGAAGCAAATGTAATAAGCATAAACTTTAGAGAATACCTCAACTGTGAGCAGGGAGTGAGGTAAGGATGTGTAATATTTCCTTGGTTTCTAAATATATATTTGATAAATGTATATGGAATACTGATGATGCTAATGTTAGAAACATGTTGGTGGTGTGTATGTATGAATGTATGTGTATGATGACACCATTTTGCTGGCTGCAAACGTGAATGATTTTCAGGAAATATTAGATAGATTGCATGATGCAATAAGGCACATGGACTGAAAAATTAACATATCAAAGATTAAGATAATTGTGTTTGGCAGGAAAAATGACATGAATGTTTGCAAATTATATTTAATTAGAAAAAAAATATTAAGCAAATAAATGGCTTTGTGAACCTTGAGAGAAAATAGAAAGATGGATGGACAATTTCAAGAGACACAAATATTAATAGAAAACTGTATGTTAGAAAGAATGATTTCATGTAAAATGCATAAACAATAGCTGTGCATAGGAAAGGGAGCTTTTGGTAAGATGGAATTAAGAGCTGAGTATTTCAGGAAAAACAAACAAAACAGTGAGAATATGGTATTTTGGAAGCGTGAGGTAAAATGAGAAGAGACAGGATTAAGAATGAATGGAAGATGAGCAAATGTGGATTACAGACAAAAATGAATGACTGGTACATATGGGATATCTTCGGATGGTTCAGTCAAACAGAGAGAATGAATAAGGTTCAAATTTATAAAATAAATATATAGAAGGAAGATTGAATGGGTCAAAAGCAAAAAAAAAAAAAAAAAGTCATGGTTAGACTGTAGAAGATCCTGAGCAACAGAGAGGACAAAAGTAAAAGAACACATTTTATGAAATGGGTGTATGGATGAGCTGGAAACAAGACTAGTTTTCAATGGTGAGGAGGAATTAGTTTCAAGGATAAAAAGTATCATCAATTGTGTTGATTTAAACTAGACATCTATTTTTTTTCCTTGATGCATGCATTTAATTTCTTCTTCACGATTTCTTAATTCCCTTCTGTGCTTTGCATAATGCTGTAGATCTCTGAAGGGGATAACGTGATTAATATGTCCATGTGTAGGTATGCCAAGGCTACAACTCTGTCACTGTTCTATTAATTTTACTTATTAGCAGCTTGTTTGTTTTTCATTTATTTTCAGGGCCAAGCTGGAAGTGATATTAACTACCTAATTCTCTCTGGCAATTTTGCATTTTATTGACTAAATAAATGTCATATAGGCAGAGAAGACTTAGGCTAGGACAGCGATGAACATATTTTGGATAAAAAGCTTTAATCAATTGGTCCGTGTCCATTTTTATCTCATGGTGGGTCTATCTCAGCTATCTGTGTTGGAGCAGCTGTTCTAATTAAAAAGAGAATGTCCCTTCAACAATCACACACACACACACACACACACACACACACACGCACACACCATTTGCCTGCCTGTTTCTCATGCACATCATCACAATTACATTTGCATTGGCTTGAATAGGAGAGCAGACAAAAGCCGGCAAAGTGGCAACAGCAGTTGTAGAAGATGGATTTCCTGCTCTAATGATGATGTTAGGATTATTAATTTATTTAATACAGTTCGGAAGGAATTCATCTGTTAACTGTCAGGATCTCAGGGAGTTGATGGGTTGCTGTAGGCTATTGGCATGCTAGTTGCCCGTTAATGACAACCAAGGGGGCTGGTTGACAAATAGCTTTGTTTATTTGTGTTTGGATTACAGGGTCTAATCTATTATTTGGTTCAAAAGAGCCAACTATGTGCTTCTTAAAAAAAAATTCAACAGAAGTGTTAAAATAGTTTTAGCTTTAGCTGGTTTCTTTTCTTTTTTTAAGAAATAGTTTTCCAGACTAAGAACTGCATATTAAGCACATTTTATAGCAGGGCCATATATTAAATTTGACTGAATTCCAATTCCAACTAGTCCAAATTGAAACAGGTTATTCTGGATTGGAAGGTTTCTGTAGCTTTCTGAAGATGAATGACAAGGTTTTCAAACTATTCAGAGTCATATCTGGAGCCCACTGAAGCTTCATGAACAATTTGATGCTTTGACAGGAAGGAAGACTGACTTAATATGCATATACTTATACTTAAACTTATAATACTTATTATACTTATACTACTACTACTTCTTCTTCTTCTTCTTCTTCTTCTTCTTCTTCTTCTTCTTCTTCTTCTTCTTCTTCTTCTTCTTCTTCTTCTTCTTCTTCTTCTTCTTCTTATTATTATTATTATTATTATTATTATTATTATTATTATTATTATTATTATTATTATACATGAAACTCAGTCAACTGAACATTTAAAAATATATCACAAATATCACTGACTGGTGCTGATGGATGATACAGGTTGCTGCCAGCGTCCTAGGTATCAACCAAGTATCTTGTTAAAATGTACGATGTTCCAAATAGTGCAGTTTTTTGCAGTTCCAGTGGCGTTATTGCAGGAAGCTGCAATTTCTTGATGTATTTTGTAAAATTCTTGGACATAGTACCAAGTGCCCCAATGACAATGGGTATCACTGTTACATGTTTACATTATTATGTTGTTACATTGTTGTTGTTGTTGCTGCTGCTGCTGTTGTTACTAGTCCATTTCCATTTCATCTATGCAGATATTTTTGAAAAGCTTTGATGAAATGAAAGAGAAGTGCTGTTTTAGATTGTTATATCTTCCTGATTTCTTATACTTCCAACCAATTCTTTTCTTGGGATCAAGATCTATTGTGCCTGCAGATTTTAACTAAGTCTGTAGAACTATAAAGGATTTAGAATCAATTGTAGATATTTTCATAATGAAGTGGTCACAAAATATTTAGGTTTCTGAATTTTACCTCAGAATAGGGCACAGGTGAAACTGGAGATCCTCTCAATTATTTCCAGAATTGCTGAATAGAGGACCTAATAAAGTGACACCAAGCTGAAATCAGAGTAAGTGCAGTAAATTTTAAGAATTCTGCAGAAAACAGAAAAGGAGAGTGTTAAAGCGAAGTTAGCTGTCATACTTAGTATCTTCTCCACCCACCCCCATTTAATAGATAGGGACAACAGAAGCCAAACAAAATCAAACAGCAAAGAGCCAATTAGAGGATAGGATTTTCTTTTAAAGTTTTTTTTTAAGGACAAGCTTGTTTCCATTTTCATTTTTTGGGGTCTCTTGTGGTTTGAGTTTTGTTCTCCAGAGAAAGCAAGACAAATTAATGAATATTTCAGATTTAACAATGACAACCCAAGAGCACACAGCAGATATAAATTAAATGCAGGGGTGGGTTTCTACCAGTTCTGTCCACCTCTGTAGAACCGGTAGCTCTGAAAAGCAGCAGACATGGAACCGCTTTTGTCTGCTGATGTTTTTGACCACCCACCCACCCGGGCTCTTACCTGATCTTTATTTCCTGATTTTTCAACTTCAGCTGCCCAACGAAGCACAGCTGCAGTTAAAAAAAACAAGAAAAGAGGGCTGTTTCGAAGGCTGCTTCTCGGCAGGCAGCCCGCTAATGACGATTAACAGGCGCGCAGCTCACAGCAGGCAGGGAAGCTTGTAAATCCCGAACTGGTAGTTAACCCTGTCGTATCCCACTCCTGATTAAATGTAAACCACTCCAAACTCGATTGCAGGAAGTATGATTTCAGCAACAGAGTGGTCAATGTCTGGAACTCACTACCTGATTCTGTTGTCACCTGCTCAACCCCCCACTCCTTTACCCTCAAACTAACCTCTATTGACCTCATGCCATTCCTAAGATGTCCGTGAGGGGCGTGCATAAGCGCACAATCATGCCTACCATCCATGTCCTATTGTCCCCAATTATTCATTCCTATTTCTTGTATTTAAACTTATGTTTATTCTTGTTTCTGTTATATTGTAAGTTTTTGACAGATAAATAATGATGATGATGATGATGATGATGATAATGATAATAATAATAATAATAATAATAATAATAATAATAATAATAATAATAATAATAGTGAAGCAGCAGATAACAGCAACAGCAAGAAAAATTGAAAGATACGAAGCCAGAGTGATCCAGTACAAACAAAATCAATTGTTCCAATCAGACCAAAGATGGTTCTATCAGAGTCTGAATCAGACGGGGGATACAAAAATTGAAAAACCTGAACAAACGGTAACTACTCAATTTTTGAAAGACCTATGGGAGACTGAGAAATGTTACAACAAAAACGCTGGGTGGATCAGAGACTTTGAGATTAAATTCTCCAAGAACAAAATGGACCAACTGGAAATAACTACTGAAATGATAAGCAACAGGGTGAAAAAAGTCAAGAACTGGACATCGCCTGGCAATGACCAACTGCGTGGCTTTTGGCTCAAATACCTGACCAGCCTGCACGGAAAAATGGCCGAACAATTCAATGAGATGCTGCAGACAGGAAACATCAGTGAATGGTTAACAGCTGGGAAAACTACTTGATACAGAAGGATCCAGCAAAAGGGGCAACACTTGCAAATTACAGGCTAATAATGTGTCTGCTAACCATGTTTAAGCTTCTGACTGGCATCATAGCTGACAGGATCCAGGACCACCTAGAAGCAAATAACATCTTGCCAGTAGAGCAGAAAGGAAACAAACAAGGAAGCAGAGGCACAAAAGATCAGCTCCTAATCGACAAAATGATTTTAGAGAACTGCAAAAGCCAAAAAAACAAATCTTGCATACAACTTGGATTGACTACAAGAAAGCATTTGATTCACTACTGCACAGCTGGATCATCAAGTGCCTGGATGTTATCGGAATATGCAAGTGCATTGGTACTTTCACTGCAAATGTGATGAAGCACTGGAAAACGGAACTGTTTATTGGAAGTGAAAGCTACGGACTGATCAACATCAAAAGAGGGATTTTCCAGGGTGATTCTTTGTCATCTCTGCTGTTCATCATCGCCATGACCCCCCGTCAACAATTTTACAGAAAACTAACCTGGGTTACCAAACTGCTAAAAATTCATAGAAAATCTCTCACCTGCTGTACATGGATGATCTGAAGTTATATGGAAAATCAGAAATTGAAATCCAGTCACTGACCAATACAGTTCAAATTTTCAGCACTGACATCAGCATGGAGTTTGGCCTGGACAAATGTGCCACATTGATATTGAAGACAGGGAAGATCGTAGAAAGTGATGGAATCGAAATGCCCAATGGACAAACCATCAAGTGCCACCAACCCGAAGCCTGCAAATACCTGGGCATACTGCAGCTGGATAATATCAAGCACGGGCAAGTGAAAAATGTGGTCAGCAAAGAATATACACAAAGGGTCAGAAAACTTCTAAAAAGCAAACTGAATGGTGGTAACACCATCAAGGCTATAAATACCTGGGACATACCCATCATCAGATATACTGCTGGGATCATAAACTAGACACAGGCAGAGCTGGACAGCTTGGATAGGAAAACAAGAAAACTGATGACCATACACTATGCACTGCACCCGTGTAGTGACGTTGACAGGCTATATTTGCCCAGAAAAGCAGGCGGCAGAGGACTTTTGCAAGTGAAGCAGGCAGTCGAAGAAGAGAAGCATGCTCTGGCAGATTATGTGAAAGTGTTGAACCAGCTTTGATGGAGGTCAACAATAGGAAGATGCTCAAAGTGCAGCAAACTAAGAATCAATATAGAAAAACAGCGATGCAAACTTGGGCTGATGGCTGGTGTAACAAAGCACTGCATGGACAGTTCCTTAAAAAGATCCAAGGAAAAGTAGAGAAGGAAAAGACCTGGTTATGGCTGACCAATGGAACACTGAAGAAAGAAACAGAAGGCCTGATTCTTGCAGCCCAAGAACAAGCCAACAGAACGAATGTAATCAAAGTCAGAATAGAAAGATCTGCTGATGACCCCAAATTCAGACTCTGTAAAGAAGCAGATGAAACCATTAATCACATACTGAGCTGTTGCAAGACAATAGCTCAGACTGACTACAAACAACATCACACACAGTCGCTCAGATGGTCCACTGGAATTTGTGTCACAACTACCATCTGCCTGTAGCAAAGAACTGGTGGGATCATAAGCCTGAAAAAGTGGTCAAAAATGAGCATGCAGAACTAATGCGGGACGTCCAAATACAGACTGATAAAGTTTTGGAACACAATACCCCAGATATCACAATTGTGGAGAAGAAAAACGTGTGGATCATCGATGTTGCCATACATGGTGACATCAAAATTGATGAGAAACAACTTGAAAAAGTCACCAGATATCAGGACTTAAGAATGCAGAGATTCTGACATAAACCAGTGTAGGTGGTTCCAATGGTAATCGGCACACTGGGTGCTGTGCCTAAAGACCTAGGAAAGCACATAAAAACAATTGGTGCTGACAAGATCACCATTGGTCAGCTTCAGAAGGCCACCTTACTGGGATCTGCTCGCATAATCTGCCGATACATCACGCAGACCTAAACACTTGGGAAGTGTTTGACTAGTGATTTGTGATACAAAAACCAGCATGGTTATCTCATTTGCTGTGTATACTGTCATTATTGTGTATAACAATAATAACAATGATAATGATGATAATAATAATAATAATAATAATAATAATAATAATAATAATAATAATAATAATAACAACAACAACAACAATATAAGTTTTGAAGTAGGATGAGGAGAATTCTCCTCAGAACCTGCAGAGAGCAGAGCCAGATCTAGTGAATTTGGACAAGTTAGGATCCTGAAGCTTAATTGTACTATAAGTTCTACTTTATTTCATGGATTCAAATTCAGGGTCAAGGAAAAGAGAGCTAGATTGGGATAGCAATTAGGATGCTGGAGAACAAAATATCTAACCCTCCCTTCGGCATAAAAGTTAGCTAGGTGACTTTGAGTCAGTCATTCTCAGGTCATTGGGTGATGATGGTTGTCGGGAAAATTGGAGGCAGGAGCATTATGAACACTGTAGCATAAATGTGTGGCACCACTCTAATAATAAACATATTTGTAAAAAGCACTCTGGGGTGCATGTAAGTCAAAGATCTGGAAGCTGCGGGAGTGGCTGATCGTTGAGTTGAAAGCGACTGTGATCAACTTCTTCAGATCACAGTTCTTTAATCCTTTTCCATTTCCTTCTTCTTGTCAATTTTCTTCTAGGTCTCTAACCTCACTTTATATGATAAACATTTAGAATTCTCAATGAACCAGTGACATTTCTTTTGCAAAAGGGATATAGCCTTCAGCACACGCCTCACTGTTAGGTCAAATTACTGAAGGAAGAGGCTTGCCAGTAGTCTCCTCCTTGGTAAATGAGTGGCAGTGAGGATTTCTCTGGAGTACAATTCTTGGTGGCAACAGAGCAAATCAGTTCCTCACCACAGGAAGGTGCAGCAGGACTTCAAAAGGAGATGTTGTAGTACAATTAATGGGGAGCAGCAGAGTACCACAGTCTACCTACAGAGCACCCCATTCCAGGAATTAAAATGGCATGGAACGGTGAAATCCACAGCTTGATGAAAACAGAAGAAACAGCTGGATGAGTAGTTTGTCCCAATATCCACCTGCCATTCTTAGCTCCCAGTGTCTATTTAGCTGTTTCAAGGCAGCCTTGTTTGAAGTGAACTACATCTATTATGTCTCCTGGGATCTGCATCTCCAACACAGACATGATTCTGATAAGGCACAAAGCCAGGGGAATATTGCTGACCTAATTCCGAGATGAAAGGACACCTGAAGACAAAGGAGTCAGTTGTCAGTAAAGACCCAGCATGGAGCTTTTCCCTTGGGACAGCAGTTCCTCTAAATGAGGTAGTTTTATAATGTCATACCTTGTATATCATGGGGGGGTGGGGGAGAACTCCAATGAGGACTACAGAAGACTACTTCAATTTTGGGGAGGTCAAATATAAATATATGTAAAAAGGCATCAAGGACACCCAATGGAGTTGGAGAGATATCCTGTTAATGGGAGTGAAGAGGTTAGCAGTAGCATAACAAATTCATTAGAGAGACATGGAATTCCTTCCTTCCTTCCTTCCTTCCTTCCTCAAAAGCCATGGTGTGCTGTTGTTAAAATGCAGTATTGCAGGCGACTTCTCCTGATCACTGGCTGCCAGCAGTTTGGCAGTTTGGGTCTCACCAGCTCAAGGTTGACTCAGCCTTCTATCCTTCTGAGGTCGGTAAAATGAGGACCCAGATTGTTGGGGACAATAGGCTGACTTTGTAAACCACTTAGAGAGGGTTGTAAAGCACTGTGAAGTGGTATATAAGTCTAAGTGCTATCGCTATTCCTTCCTTCCATCCGTCTCTTTCTCCTTCATCATTATGAGTTAAGCATTCTGCTGTTTTTTGAAGTCCTTAATGAAGCCACTTTATTTGTATTTTCTCTAAAGCTTAAAGATTCATGCAACTAATTTTAGTGTGATCTTGTGGGATTCTAGTGGTTATATGTGTGCCATGGTGTTGCCCACATCTGTTCTATAACTATCCAAAAAAAGAATATAATAACTCTGAAGCACTCCTTAAACAATTTATTATGGTTTGTAATTTTGGTTAAATCAAACAAATTACTTTTAAATCCTATGCTTCTTAATTGCAGGCTGATTTGTGGTTACTGAAACATACTTTTTGCTTGTCATTTTGTCATTCCCAATGGAATAGATAGAGAGAAAATAAGGTAACTAGAATGGAAGGAATAGATCCAGGAATTCATGAGTCTCTAGTTTGAGACTCAACATTTCAATTATTTGAAATGTTGGCCAGGAACCACAAGGAGACAGAAAGGCTTTGAATTAAAGACACTCAGATACCTCTAATTTTGTCAGCTTTCTTCTTAGAAATAAATTTTTGATGAAAAAAAAACCATAAGAGAGTTATGAGTCTGTATGTGTCTCCATAAATATTACTGGACAGTGACACAGTTTAACCTCTATAGCTTGCAATACTCTCAAAGTCCTACCTTCTGAAAGAACAGCTTGAAAAACTGTGTAGCACAAGAAAATTAAATTTGAAATGATGCTTCCCCAGGTAGCTATTCTACTTTGTTTTGTGAGGTGTTTATAGCAATTTGTTCCCATCTCTCTTGATTGCTACCTGCAGCTAGCTGATGACTGTGTGGTCATACCAATGAGGTCCATTCCCTCTTGTTCTTTTCATTAAAGCTTTCTAGGCTTTACCTCCAGGAGTGTTTCCAAGTGCTGCTGCTGTGAGTTATAAGAAGGAACACAATATGTTACTCTTCTTAAAGAACTTCTCTTTATAAGCTCATGATTAACCTTTATAGACACTTGAACAAACACCTCTTATCATGCAGCAAGATAAAGCTGGCTGGTTCAGGAGACAGAAATGGTGTGAATCTATAGTTTAAAGAAAGGCAAGGATTTCAGTATGCTTGTGTGGCAAGATTTTTAAAAATGCTGGCATTAAATATGGGGAAGCATGGTAGCATCATTTCGGGTATATTTCCAACAGCAGTTGCCTAATGACTAAAATGCACCCTGCTCTTCTAACCACAGGAAAAGCAGCACAATTTTGTTTGGCTGCTAGATAACTGGCTTGGATGTATATAATGTAACGATTTTCAGTTTTGTATAGTGATTAAGATGCTGGCCTTAGAAACCAGGAGATGGTGAGTTCTAGTCCCACCCTAGGCATGAAAACTGGCTGGGTGATTTTGGGTGAGTCACTCTCTTTCAATCCATTCCTCCTCACAGGGTTGCTATTGTGGGGAAAATATGAGGGAGGTGTGTTGGATAGGAGGATAAGGAGGTATTAGGTATATTCGCTGCTTTGAGTTACTTAATAAGTAATAAAAATGAAAACCTATTAAATAAATAAATAATCAACATCTACTCGATAACTGAAGTTTAAGAGCTAAATTGTGAAAAGACTTAAGAGAGAACTGATTTAAAGGAAATTTCAGCCTGTGTGGTTAGGGTGTTCAGAGAAATTAAAGATGAAATATATACTGTGATTTTGGGCCAGTCACTCTCTTTTAGCCCAACCTCACAGGATCATTGTGGGAAAAATAGGAGGAGGAAGGTATGTTGGATATATTCACCACTGAGTTTTTTATAAAAATAATAAAGGTGAGATACAAATAAATACACTCATACATACTAATTTCAGCCTTAAACCTTTTCTCAAATGCTATGATTTCAGTCCAATTACTCTAAGAATGGCTTCATGAATGCTATGGGGTGTTGATTATCCATTTGTCTTCAATTACTGAAGTTATTATAATTAATTTTCATTGATTTATCTTCCCCAAATAAAAGATGGATTATAAGGTGAGTGAGTAAATACACAGAATTCTCCATTCTCATTTCTTATGAAGCAAACACTACATTCTCACCCCTTGTTTTTTAACTGAAGAAGACAAAGTTCTTATCTGCTTCCTTCACTCCTTTATTGCTAACTCTTTGGGTCCCTGGTTGAACATTCCTAGCAATATAAAAAGGGATAGATTTAAATAGGTATTTTTAATAGGGTCTACTTGAAGTTTTGCTCAAAACCTATCAGGTGCTGAATTAAATCTGCCTATTATTCACAGGAAGTTTGCTAATCTTATCTTTTTCTACCAGAAAAATAACAGCCAATTACATTGAATAGTAAATAGTATTTTGTCCAGTTGTTCTAGTTAGGAAAAAAAAAATAGTTGTGCTATATGTAGGGGGTGAATGACAATGTATTCCCGTAATAGGGATGTGCCCCCAACCCATTGTTGTAAAAATGCAATTTAAAGTTGCTTCTTCCCCTGAAATCTCTAAGCCTACATGTCTATGGATTGAATTGAAATTTGTGTTTCTGAAAACACTTAAAAACACTACAGGTAGTCCTTGATGTACGACCACAATTGACTCCAAATTTTATGTTGCTAAGTGAAACATTTGCTAAGTGAGTTTTGCCCCATATTACAACTTTTCCTTCCCACTGTTGTTAAGTGAATCATTGCAATTGTTAAGTTAGTAACACAGTTGTTATGTGAATCTGGCTTCCTCATTGACTTTGCTTGTTGTAAAAGGGGATCGCGTGACCCCAAGACGCTGCAATAGTCATAAATATGAACCAGTTGTCAAGCATCTGAATTTTGATCATGTGATCATGGGGATGCTGCAATGGTCATAAGTGTGAAAAATGGTCATAAGTCACTTTTTTTCAATAACTTTGAACGGTCCCTAAATGAACTGTTGTGAGTCGAGGACTACCTGTATTTAAATTTCTGCAGAACACATTAAACACAAATGGCACATTGACATTTTTTTGACTTTTATTTCTTCTGTTCCTTTCTTTTAATGTTTCCTCCCTTGCTTTAAAACATAATCCAGAGAAAAATGGGCATATGTGACAACACATCACTGGGGATATAGCTCAGACTCTAGATCAGTATGCTAGCTATATTTCTAGAAACCTAATTCACTGCACAATAGATTGAAGATTATTTAAATCTTCCAATGATTATTTTAATCATCCCAAGTACTGTTTGCCAGACAATGTAGTCTAGAAGGAGGGATGGGGAGAGAGGGAAGGAGGGAGGAAGATTATCATCTCATTAACAAATTTGGCAGCATTATACTGAAAGTAATCACATTTTGAATCCTTCTTTGGAAGTCTGCATTTCCAAGCAGCACAAGGACTAATTGTATCGGTTGTAGGAATGCATGTGAATAGCTTGATCAGACACAACCTATAATTTCATTAACATTGTCCTAGACGATGTACCAGACTAAAGGGTTTTTTTTTAGTATTTGCTATATATAGCAAGAATGAAACACCAGAGAAGATAAATGTACATATTCCTTTAAAAAGAGAGAGAGAGAGAGCTATTGGAACAAAGAAGAGTAGAATAACTTACAGAACCTCATAATAAAGCAATACATTCTATAGTTTTTGTTGGTATTTGTGTCTAAGCAAGCAAAAAAACAAAGTTAGTTTTCTTTTGGTACTGTGTAGATCACTAGAGAGGTTAGTAAGGTTAGATACTGTGTAGATCACTAGAAAGGTTAGAAATGTGTAATGCAGCTTTCTTTGTCCTGTTGCTTTCTGGATGCATTAAACTACAATTCCTATGTTTTATAATAATACATGTGGATCTTAGTATTGTGGCCCATCACTTCTCTAGTTGGCAAAGGCTGAAGGTATGCTTGTTGGCATGTTAATATGTACTGTGTTGTATAGAAGCATTATGAGTTCTATGGGGCCTCCCATGAGCTTCTTATCTCCCACAGTTTTCTACCCGTGAGGTTGATAATTCCTTGCAAGTTGCTGTTTAGGAAAAATAAGAATGCTAGAGTTTAATAAAATTATGCATGAAGTGAAGGAAGATTTTTTTCCTCATAGTGCTGGGACACTTAGTCAATTGGTAAAACTGAACATTTCTTCCGGTAAGCTATGCCAGGAGTAGACCACACATCTTAAAGCTGTTGAGATTGAGAAACACTGCTCTAAGCCAGGGTGTCTAACTCAAGGCCAATGGGGTGCTTAGATCTGGCCCATGGGGCCACCCTGGAAACAGTGAAGGGCTGCACGAGGCCATCACAGCCACTCTCTCTGGTCTCACCTTCCTCCGCTGGAGACAATGGATCCACCCAGACCAACACAGATGCCCCTGATGTGAGTTGGTCATGGCCACCTTGGGCATGCCCACCCACCTCACAAGGTCCAACACAACCCTGATGCGGCCCTCAATTAAATTGACTTTGTCACCCCTGTTCTAAGCAGTGAAGTGCACCTTTTGTTCCAGATATTGTGGCTGCTCTATCATTGGAGGTTTTAAGAAGAGATTGGGCAGCCATTTGTTTGAAATGGTAGAGGGTCTCCTACTTGGGCAGGGAGTTTGGATTAGAAGACCTTCAAGGTCCCTTCCAACTCTGTTATGTACTGTCAACCAGGTTGGTCAGGAGATGGGGATTGGCACGAAGTCATTTTCTATAACTCAGGCAGGTATTGTATATGAGTCTCCCTAATTGTAACAAGACAGTTTTAGCACTATATCACACTAATTCATTAACAGTTGAAGAGCCAGTTGCTTTCATTTTGGTCAGAGGCAGTTACCCTGTTGACTTTCCATGGCATAAGATATCAGCCACTTCTGAAGTGATTAGATTTATTAAAGGAACATTGGTTAATTGCATTGTCTCTGTTTAGAAATAAAATGTCCAGTGATATAAAATCATTCTTTAAAAGACAATGAACTTCTTTGTACCTTTTGATGAGAACTGTGTTATCATACTCATCTCATTCTTCAAGGCTTCTCATTGAAATCTGATTGGGCATTGTAGGAAAATCAAAATGCAGCAACAATGCATCCCAGGTGGTATCAACAATGTTTTGTAATACATGCAAGGAGGAAATGTTGAGAAAGAAGGAGAAGGAAAACTGCTTCTGTAAGATTTGTCTAGAATAACCCTGAAGACTGAAAGCTTTTCCAATTCAAAAACTCATGAATAATGATAATTCTAAACCAGTCTTTAGAAACCATTTTTCCACCATTTCCTAAAGGCAAAAGAGAGATAAAATAGGGAACCAGCTTTACCAGCCAAAAGGCATCAGAAATCCAGGTCTCTGGAAACTTGTTTTAAAATATTAGCCAATTTTTTTTTTGAATCTTTTAGACTTCTGTTTCTAAATGGAAATTAGTATTCCTTTGGATTTCAACTGTTCCTGCAGAGAAAGTCAAGTGAATAGGCTGTGGTAGCTACCATCCTTCTATTTATTCTAACTCGGAGGTCTCCAAACTTGGCAACTTTAAGACTTGTGGACTTCAACTCCCAGAATTCCTCAGCCAGCATAGCATACCCATGTTCTAACTGCATGGTGGGCCCTCTCGTTTGGGGACCTACTGTACAAAATAAAAGCAGCTGAGAATTATCTGGAACAGTAGCATAAGAATCGACGGTCTTTTGGGTAATTTTGCCTTGTGATACAACTACTACTGCTATATAAAAACCATATTGTAACCTCTTAGAAATCATGGTCTGCATCTTAGAATTCCTGTCCCTAATATAATAGCCCCTAGGTGATCTGAGATTCTTTGTTGTCACTCCATTTGTTGTCTTTGATTCTTGACCAAATGGATCTTTATGAAAATCCATTTTCTGACATTGCAGCTGTCAACAAATAAAATGTTTTCTCAAGGCATCATTTTCCAAACATTATTCCTTGCTATGTTTGTGCAGCCATTTTAATCAGCCTCTATAATACAAAGAGAACGGTCAAATGTAAACAACAAAAGTGTTACTGTTTTTGCTCCTATCAAAAACTATTCATATTGATGTACTGATGACGGAATGGCAGCTAAGCATGATGAACCTTTAAAGGAGTAAAAGTGAATGACTTTATGTAAATCTCAAGTCACTTTTCAAATCTACTTTTTAAGATGCAAGTTTGTGCTACAAACTCTTAATCCTCAGTTGCAAGGGGAGGTGGAAAATACAAGTTTCATAGTGTTATGTGTTATTATTGTCAGCACAATCATGTAATATTATGACAATTCAACTCACTTTCTGAACTAATCTAGTTGTTCTCAAATTCAGTTAGAAAGTTGCTACTTCTTTGAAATTCCCACCTTGCATGGTATGGTGGCTTTTTTTTTTGCATACACAGTTCTGTTAAGATTTCCCTATACTTGGTCAGTGCTGCTGTTTTTCTTTCTTTCCCTCAGCCTTTTGTAGAAACTCTTAAGAGGTGATCTTGTGAATAAGGCTCATTATCAGTTTAGCAAGCTTGATATCTATCGGCTGATTAGGCCTACTCTTCAGTTCACAGTAAAAGATAAAAGCTAAATTAAATATGGGGCATAAAGAACAATTTTAACAGTTGCTTAAACAATTAAGATCAGCAATTGAGATGATTTCAATGAATAAATCATATAGAAAGACTTATAACTTGGATTTAATGTGGCTCTTTGAATTATTTCAATGTCCACTGATTGTTGAAGTCTTTACTAATTGAATTATCAGATCTGATTCAAAAGCAGCCAGCGTATAGCAGGTTTGAGGAATCAGATATGAAGTTTACTAACATATGCAGTACTGTTTTAAAGTCAACTTTTAAAGAAAAGGTTGTTATTAAAAAAGTGTCTTGGACTAGAAATATATATGAATATTTAATCTAGATTAGTGTTTGTTATTAGTTGCGAAGTCATGACTAACCCATCACAACCCCATGGACAATGTTCCTCCAGGCTTTTCTATCATCTACCATCCCCCAGAGTCTATTTAAGCTCACGCTGAGTGCTTCAGTGACTATCCAGCCACCTCATTCTCTGTCATCC
Organism: Pseudonaja textilis; assembly: GCF_049901715.1. Lineage (NCBI taxonomy): Eukaryota > Metazoa > Chordata > Lepidosauria > Squamata > Elapidae > Pseudonaja > Pseudonaja textilis. The sequence goes on from NC_141990.1 coordinate 209,311,218, forward strand.
CCGTTTTCTTTTGCCCTCAATCCTTCCCAGCATTAGGTTCTTCTCCAGTGAGTTCTTCTTTCTCATTAGGTGGCCAAAGTATTTGAGTTTCATCTTCAGGATCTGGCCTTCTAAAAAGCAGTCAAGGTTGATCTCTAGGACTGATCAGTTTGATCGCCTTACAATCTGAGGGACTCAAATATGTGGAGATAATGGAGATATTTTGGGATATCTCCATTCAAAACAAGGAGCTGTAGTATTGGTTTGGGGCCATGATGTTCACATTGAATTCATTCATCTTTTCAGAATCTTTTTTTTTTCAACTCATCATTTTTCATCCAATCCAATTGCTACCAATGGCCAGCTATTCAAGATGTTTCAGAAATGGCAATGTTATCAGCAAGCTGATAGCAGCTGCATTCAACTTTCCTGATGATCTTTCCCATTTTATGTGCATGTTGAAAAATGCTAGAAAGAGAATTGAGCCTGGGATAATTTTGGACAGCAACACACAAAGCTGATAGCTATGGCTGATGACAACTGAATATCAAAATATTTGAAAGCTAACAGGTTGTAGTAGGAGATTCTTACCTTGATCAATGAGTTGAGCTAGATGTTTTCCTAAGTTCCTTTTTCAATCATACTAATATTAAAATCAAACAAACAAAGCAAACTACGGGGAATGGAATTTATGTAAGAATTCTGGGGAAGAGGTCCCCCCCACACCCATGGGTACAACTGCTATGGATGCCTTCTCTAAAGATGTGACTAGGATTCCATTTCATTCTCCTCCATGTTGCATCGAGAGCCCAGGATGGGTTGACTCCTTCCTATGATGTCATTTAGCTGAGTCTATACTCAGCTATATTTTGTAAGCCCAGCCCCCAGGAGAGACCCCAGCTTTTGACTCAGCTCCTTTCAGTCAGTAGCTGTGTCTCTGAAAGCGTTCTGTTAGATAGTAATCACCAGAGATCTTCAGCACCTTTTTTCCTCGTTTCAAGCAGCTCCCGGCGATCAGGACAACTGCACTTCCAGGAGAGCAGGTCTCTCTCTCCTGCAACATTGGGAGCAGCATTGCCAGAGCGCTGTTCAGGCAAGTTGGGCAGCATCTGTAGACCTCCCCCACGCCTGCAGTTTGAGCAGTCGTAAAAAGCGATCGGCAAACTGATAACAGCGTCAGCCAGCTGATCATGCGGTTGGAGGCTGCCCTTTCCTTTGCTGACTTCGCTCGGGGCTCTTTGTAGCCTAAGGAGCGATTCTTCTATCTTGGAGCCTGTTTCCCCTAGTCAGCGGCCATCTTGGATTGAAGCCTTCCACCATGAGGTGAGTGGCCATTTTGTAAGCCCGGGGGCCAATTTATACCTAAGGGGCTTAATACAAAAAATTTCCAAACAGTTTCTTTCCATTGCAAGAGCCTTTATTCTACAAATGGAGCAAGATAAGGCTCAGGCAGAGCTTTCCCCCCCAGCCTCTTAAGCCCAATAAGAGAAAAAGATGTAGTCAATGCACCCAAGCGGGTTGGAAACAGCATAGATAGAAAGGTGTTCAGGATAACTTCTACTAATGCCCATTCTGATTCCTTGTTAAAACCTGTTTATTTATATAAGTGATGTACCAAGCAACTTTGTCCTGCTTAATTTGCTGTAAGAGATGAGCAGGCTGAGCCCGAGGATGGGGTCAAATGTGTCATCAGTTTGGAGTTGCTATGCTTTCACAAGAGACCTAAGTCCAGCCCCTCTTGAAATCCATTGACTCTTATCTGGCCCAGTTTGCCTTGTTCACTAGTAACTCTGATTCTTGTGAAAAGGTAGCATGAAATAAACTTATAGTACTTTTGAACTCTGTCCTGGCTCCTGGTTTCTTGTGTCTGACACTTGCTCATTGATGCCAGCATAGGATTATCTAATTGGTTTTCTCTTTATTTTTGACCGCTACAACTTCTGTTTTTGTTTTTAATAGTATTCCACACAAAACGTATAACAGAGAAATTAATAGATAAAAATCAATAACTCATGAAAACCAGAAAGTGGGACAACGGCAGGAAATAAATATCAAAAGCCCTTGTTGGGTACTTCACTAACCTGTGAAATAATAGGTCTGTAATATTATTCTACACACCCAAAAGTTTTGTCATACTTGGGGGGATATTGCAATGCTAAAATCCAGTTTTCACCCTTCCCCAAATAATTTGCAGATCCTCCAAGTATTTAAAGATGCTAGAACCAATTTTTACATTAGATATTTTATAGTTTCCTGGACTACCGTACCAGGTTTCTATGATTTTCTTTGCTCAAATTTCACACATGATACTTAGGCTGGAGAGCTCTTCAGAATATGTCTCATTGTTCTTCAGTTCTTTGGGGCTAGACTCCAAACAGTACATATTTTCTCTGCATTTGAAGGTCATATATACAGGCAGTTTTTGACTTACAATGGCACTGAAAAAAATGACTTATGACTGTTCTTCATGCTTAAAACCATTGCAGCATCCCCATGGACATGTGATCAAAATTCAGACCCTTGAAAACTGGCATGTATTTAGGATGTTCCAGGTCATGCGATCTGTTAAGGTATTGAGATTTAATAGCCGGCCAGCTGCTGCAAGGCTGATGCAATGAGGATGAATCAGCATGGTTATTGATGCTTTAAGACTGAGGATGAGTCCCACAGGGTTTTACCATTTTAGGAAGCTGTATATATAAATGGGGCCATGAGAGGGCGTATCTCTCTCTCCTCATGTTGTATCTCCATTGTAGTACTCAGTGCAGAGTAATGAAGACTGATTTCTTGCCAGGTATTTGCCTACCATGTATATGTATGTATATAGCTGTCTTGTATATAAACCACTGTTAAAAGGAAAAGCCTCTGTGTGCTGTGTTTTACTGCTGGGTTGTCTCACAATAGTAGTCACACTGCAAACACTGACATGATCACTTTTGTGACCTTCTGACATGCAAAGTCAGTGAGGTAGCCATTCACTTAACAATTGTGCTACTGACTTAACAGTTGTAATGATTCACCTAACTATAGCAAGAAAGGATATAGTAATAAAATGCAGCAAAATTCACTTAATAACTGTCTTGCTTAGCTACAGAATTTTGGGCTCAGTTGTGGTTGTAAGCCAAGGATTGCCTGTACTCAGTTGTATTTTTCACCTTGAATTCAATTGTGCTTGTCCAATTTCCCAAATATTTTCTCCTTCCAGGTGAAGTGGGTTTTAGTTCCTATTTCACACCTCAACCTTCCTTTTTTTTTTTTTACACTTTTTGAGTCTGTTTATCCTTGTGTGATGGCAGATAGTTCCAATGAGTTTTGGTTTGATTATTTTTTGTTTTCTTCTTGCAATCATCTCAGTGATCTGCAACCTCATGAGCCATCCCACAAAACAGGAAGAGGGATGGATTTTTTTCATGAAGTGTTGCCTTGGATTTTAAATGAAATATGGGAAAGGAAAGAAGGTAAAGGCTGCTGGAAGATGATAACATTATGCAATTCACCTCTCTGCTACATGTAATAACCCAATAAATGCAAGACTCCTATATCCCTATATCGTGGAAAAAATCAGTAGAAATTTCTCCAGTGTTGAAAAATAAAATAAAAGCAGAAACAATTTACTTTTAATAAAAGAAATTAAAGCAGCATGCATATAAGTGTGGCATATCCGTGCCTCTACTTAGACGCATGCATATAAGTGTGGCATATCCGTGCCTCTACTTAGACTTAGGTAGATATAAATAAAAATTCAAATTAGACCTAATTAAAATCTCTACAAGAAACTCAAGAAAAACCTTCCCACTTTCCTTGTCTGTACATGAATCATTCCAGACAGAGGGCAGAAGGGCAGTGGTGGTATTCAATTTATTTTACTACCGGTTCTGTGGGCTGGCTTGGTGTGGCTTGGTGGGCATGGCACGGCTTGATGGATATGTCTTGGTGGGTGTGGCAGAAGGAAACTGTAAAATCCCCATTCCTGGGGGAAGGTTACTGTAGAATCCCATTCCCTCCCCACCCCTCTAACCAGTTCTGTTTTTCTGTGCAGGGAAACAAAAGAAGACCCAGCTGATCAGCTGGGACTTCAAAGGCAGAGAGTAGATGGTGGTGGGGCCAGTCAGAGGTGGTATTTGCTGGTTCTCTGAACTACTCAAAATTTCCACTACTGGTTTTCCAGAACCTGTCAGAACTTGCTGAATACCACTGCAGAAGGGCTGATCTCATCATGTAAAGGATGATCTTTCTCCTGCTTTTATAGTGACACTTGATTCTGATGGATACTTTAAGATAATTTCATGCCACAGAGTCTGGGTATTGTAGTTCCAATCTGGAATCCTCATCATAAAAATAATATTGCATATAGGTTAAAAGCAGCAATTGCTGGTGTTTCTTCTTAAGTTTTTTAACCCTTGGCCAGGAAGACTAGGGTAGTAATGCAAGTAGCTTGCATACATTAAGATGAAAGAAATCATATTTTCATTCATAACTTTCTTTCAAGTACTGACACCTGCATTTACAAGGTCACATAAAACAAAGCACTTCCAGGATATAATGTAGCCTGGTTCCAAAAATGTCTACCTAAAATACAGTATACTGGTTTGGCAATGACACCTTGTGCCAAGGATTTGCATTGTGATATTCTTAGGTTTGAGAGTTGTCACGTGTAAAATGATATCAAATTCATGTTTAAATTAATGACACGTACACCTATGCCAATAGGGGCAAAACAGATTGTATGCTGATGCTTGGAGCCTGACCCCAACCCCAACCATTCCAGATTAACCATAATACCAGATGCTACTTTGGAAATTATGCTGGGAAAATGTTTGTCTTAATTTATATGTAAAATTAAAAGGTCCTTCTGTGTTGGTTATCTATTACTATTGCCCAGAAGAATCTTTTTTCTATACCATTGGTTCTCTCCTAGGCCTTCCTGTAACCTCTGCTGAGGCTTAGCATTGTGGGATGCTAGATTACAGAAAGACTTTCCCTAATATGTTTAGGCAGAACCCAATGTCAAACTTGGGCAATATTTACAAAAATTTGGTCTGAAGAAAGACTCCCCTAAGGATATGGCTTGGCAGACAAAAATTCCAAATCCTAAATTATGGATTTAGAAATGTAATGATTTCTGTCTTGAAAAATGTGTTACTATCTTAGATGAACAGAAGAAGCTGGTAGCCGGTATCGTTCTCATCCATGTAGCAGGAAATAGCCGTATAATTCCTAGAATTAGCTCATTCTTTGTACTCCTTCTTCTGTGTCACAGTAACATTCTCAGAATTTCTTCACCAACATTTCCAAATACCATTTACTGAAACGTGATATTTTGTCTGCTATCTCTGTATACCAGTGTTTACTTTTGCAGATATTTTAATGTTTGGGACTAAGCTGTTGTTCATATCAACTACTTTGGCACTTATCACCCATCAACCATCTTGTTTGTAAGAAAGTGGAACAAACCACAGTTTGATATCTTTCCAACATTGGCACAATCCTGTCCCCAAACATGACTAAACACATGAGTGTGGGCATTTCTTCTGTGCTTTCTGAGCATAGTCCTGCTTATCATATTCATAAATGTTGTGGCATGTTACAACTAAGATTCCTAGAATATGAGGACCAGTTGTTAGGATTGTTCGCTTTGAAAGTAAGGAATTCTCTACCCAGCAGGTTGACTTGTGGGTCATTTTGGTCCTGCTTGTTGGAACATTCTATCTCAGCTTACAGTAATATCAAGAATTTACTGTTCGCCAACCACTTTGCAACATTTTTGCTGCTATCTTTAAAAAGAAAAAAGAAAAAGTGAATAAGCAGTATTATTGGGAGCTCTGACTGAAATCTGTTAGATTGGTTGCCTATGGCAGAGTTGCAGATTGCATAGATAACTGTCACAAAGGGCCATTCACACCTTGTTAAAGCACAGAGTTTAGACTGAGAGTTATTGCTTTTGCCATAATCAAATTATCAAAGTTAATCTATTGCTCTTCTTCCCTAGATCCAACCTTTACAATTCACCTGAAGATGATTGGAAAATAATACATTTTCAGTTCTACTCTTTCTCATGAAAGATGGAAAATATCACGGTTTCTTCTGCTAGAGATGGTGTAGGAATTTGATTTATATCAGGGAAACGCTGCATTTTGGGAGAGTGACGATCACATTGTGCCTTTGCTAAAATACCATGAATAGAAATACCATGAATAAAATACCATGAATAAAATACCATTAATCTGAAGAACAGGGGCAAAGCATAAATTTCATCACAATTAAGATTATTACTCTTAGTTTATTGAGTAACGTTTTCTATATGGTGCACTAAAATTACAACACACTGCTAGCTTCTTAGGAACCCATGAAAGGCTTTGACGGATGTGATCTGGAAGACCCCATGACTACTGTGTGGCCCACATCACAAGACAATAATGTGAACTCAACACTATGGCTGTGGAGCTGCATCTGGGAATTGGCATATTGTGGATAATTTTCCAGGCCCTTTGAATAAGAGAAACAGAAGGACATATTAGTACTGAACATGAAATTTTAAGGTTTTGTAAGTGGTCCATGACACAGGTTCATTTTTCAGTGGGACAAAAAGAAACAGGAAGGCAGGTGTGATTAGCGTCTAGTGATCCAAGAGCAATTTCATTGCTAAACAATTACAGAAGTACAAATATAAATTCTAACCCATTTTTCTCCTATGCTTGTTATATTCATTCTTTATGACCCCCACACTTATTTCTACTGTCCTATTTCCTTATTCACAAACTTTCAAGTACATATCTTTTAGCCGTTTACACTCTTCAGTTTCCGTTTGGGAGGACAATAAATTGCCCATTAAAGCAAGCTGTTAACTCAATCTCTGATAAAATTGATGACTATTTGTTTGCAGTCTCTGCAGTTAAATTCCCTTCTGCCACTTTGTAAAGCCTTGTTTTCATTTTCCTTTATTGCTCAGTTTCTTCTCATTCCAGTGTTTTGCCATCAATGTGCTTCTCTTTCTAACAGATTAGTTCTGGGTCTGGATCTGCTGGTCAGTGAGTTACTACTCTGCCAGGCTGCTGCTTCGTTATTGTGGTACTTGGTTTACTTTGTTATTACTTTGTTATTGTGGTACTTGGTTTTTCTTTAATCGGGATCTCTGCAATCTTTCCTGTTTGAGCTCGTGAGGCTTCAGTCATTTTATTCTATTTCATGTCGTCTTCTTCTCCAGTCTCAAGTCGCCCTTCTTCCTGCTAAAAACTGTAGCTTTCAAACATATCATAATCATCTTTTAATCAACTCATAATCCCTTGTGGGGTGGAGTCTGGGCAACTGAATGGAGCTGAGAGATTACTGGCCGGATGCCCTTCGTGTCACCAATGCGGAGTTCTATTCAGCAGATATATTCTCATCATGCCCAGAGAAAGAAATATCTGCCTCTACCTAGGACTGAACTCACAGTCTCCTGTTTGTGAGGCAAGAGCTCCGCCTCTAGGCCACCACACCACCCATTAGCTTTCAAACATATGCTTACACAAATTCCCTTACTCTGCTTCAATTCTTAGTTGGCTGGGAGAAAATGTAGAGTGTGAGGCTGCTTCCAGATTGCTCAAATCTCTTCTATAAAGAGAGAGGGGAAACAACATCTTCTTTCCAAGCAGAAGGAAGTCAGGAGGTGTGTAAGATGGTTATTATTGTTGTTGTTTTTGTTAAAGTTTCAGATTCATAAACTTCTAAAAGAATAAATGGTTAGGAAAGCATCTTCCTAACTTCCTATCTATTTTTCCCTTTCAAATAACTGGTTCCGAATTATATAAACAGTGTGGACGAATACCTTTACAGATTTAGGGCAGATCTGTAACCAAAGTGACAAGGAGAAAAACATGGCTCAAGTCCAAAACAAGAAGACGGTATGCATAAATACCTCAGGCAGAAACCCCTCAGATTCACATGATTATAAGGCCGGGGAGATGAGTGAGGTAAATATAAAGCTCCGTTATATGTACGATATTTGGGTTAGTAAAGCTAATATTAATTAAAGTACATTTAACCTTCTTGTAGAGTTGATTTCTTGGTTTGATCTACATAACGGAGCTGACAATTCCACTCCCTGTCCCCCACAAACACAAACCCTTCCTTCATTGTATTATTCTCCTCTGAATTTTTACTCCTTTTCTGTAGACTTCTTCTGCAGTTCATGATGACTAGAAGTCTCCATTTCTTATTCTAATACCACCACAAAGTCTCTTTGGATGCAGTTCCTGCAAGGAGAATATACCACTTTTCCTTTATCAGTTATTTACTCTGAGGTCCCCACCGTGTATCTGGTGATAAGGTTATGGATGTTAATTTATCCATTACTCCATAACAATGGTGTCGTGTTGTATCTTTAGTCCAATTTTGAATATCACTTTAAAATCAAAATAAATGATATTCTTTGAATAGGTGTACAAGATCCTTTTTCCTGCTGGCTCAGTATAAAAGACAACACACAAACAGGATTTGCTTTTGTTTCATGGCACAATGTGTACATTCTGTTGGTAGTCAGCACTGTGAATTCATCTTGAAAAAAATCCAGTCTAGGCACAAAGTACACTCAGCACTTTTGCCATCAAGATACGCACAAAAGGGGGGGGAAAAAGGAAAAAAACAAGCAAACCTACATTATTCCCGATGAATTAAAATAATGTTTCATGAACAACTAAGAACTTTGGAAACTTGTTTTAAGTAGAATTAATTTCTCCCCCCCACCCCACTTCCTCCTTGCAATACCCATAATAGCAGCACCACTAGGGTCAGTTTGCATTTTATACTAAAAACATTTTGTCTCTCTGCAAATCTGATATAATACATGAAAGCCTGCTGAACTGTTAATATGCATCACCATGGCTAGTCATTCATTCTACAAATCTTCCTTGAACCAGCCTTCCATTGATGTGTTGAAGAACTATTGTTCCCTCAGAGTTTCTTGTTAGGTACTATGTGAAAAAAAATGTGCTGCATGACTGATTTTGGCATCTCAAGTATTTAAGTAATCTTATTTTCTTTACACAGCTAATAATTTTGAATACCAAAAATGTATTTTCCTGTAGATTCATAAATCAAACCCATTAGTCCTTCTCACTGCCTTTTATCAATATACAACTTTCCTGTAATTCCTTAAATAAAGCCTCTAAGCAGTTTGGCATGTTTAAAATGACTGGCACTCAAATTTAAAAACATATTCTCGGTGTTTATAATATAGATAATATAGGCCAAATAAATCATATTTAAGAAAATATGAAAGAATCCCAGTGTTTTTTTATTTGAATTATGGCACCAGATTTTCTGAAACATGTTCTATGCAATATGGATATATTGGTAAAAGTATATATATATACCTGAATTGCAAAGTTTCTCTTTTGGGGTATTCTATGAATCAAAAGAGGGAGGGAGGGAGAGGGAGGGAGAGAGAAGGAGGGAGGAAGGGAGAGGGAAGGAGGGGGGAGGGAGGGAGAGGGAGGGAGAGGGTGGGAGAGAGAGAAAGGGGGAGGGAGAGGGAGGGAAGGAGAGGGAGGGAGAGAAGAGGGAGGGAGGGAGGGGGAGGGAGGGAGAGAGAAAGAGAAAGAGTGAGAGTATTTCCATTAAAAGAGGGTTTTCCAACCTTGACAACTTTAAGATAAGTGGACTTGAACTCCCAGAATTCCTCAGCCAGCACAGCATTGTACAGCTGACTGATGAATTCTGGGAGTTGAAATCCATGTGTGTTAAGGTTGTCAGGGTTGGGAAACTCTGCATTAAACTATGTATTGATGTATGGGATTTGTGGACATCAAGACTGAATGGTTGGAAAAAACAAATGTTATGCCAATGTAGAATTACATTTGCAGTCATTGACGATAACAATGGAGTGTTGTTCTGTTTCAGCTAAGACATTTTATGATCTGAAACCCCCACTTCCTTCAGTTCAGTGATAAATATTGGACATACACTTAAGTGAATTCAGCTGGACTTACCTGTGAATGACTACATGCTTCAGAATATGCTCCAGTGGTCAGGCAGAAGTATGAGCTGACAGTTGATCTTCCATTACATGGAAATAAATGCCATCTTACCTTAAAATACAAACAGAGCAAAAGAGGGAAACTTAAAGAATGTGCTGTCAAGCTATGTAAACATCAAAATATTTATCTGCAAAGAATGGAATCTCATAAAATGGTAAAGATTTTCAATTTCTGGGACTAACTCCTCTGAAGATGACATCCTTTGTTATCCAGTAGGTTTTATTGCCTATAAGCAGATAGTTTATAGCATGCTGTTGGAGTGCAGGCAGTATACAGCCAGAATAATACGAACTGCAGAGCATGCTAATTCCATTCACATGGTTACTAAAGCAAAAGCAGTTATGAAAACTTACAATCGCTAGCAAAATTTTATAGCTTAGAATCTAAAGAGTAGTTTATTTATCTCAATGCAGGTTTTTATTTGTTTGCTTGTTTGTTGCCATTATCCAGGTCTTCACTTGTATTTATTTACCAATTGTATGTTTGGAAATCGCATGAACTAGCTTGGAGAAGTATCATATTGTCATGACAGGATGCTTATCCTAAAGGTTAGAAATCATTGGATTTAATCACTTACATTTAAACTGTTCCATCAAAAGAACATCAAGATAGCCTTTCTACTTCAGTTGAGTGTATTTATATAAAAGAAGCAGCTACATGCGTGAATAAACCTTTGTATAACTGACTGAATAATAAGGGCACAGAAATGTGCCTTCCCAACTGTAGGTGGTAAATTAGGTGACAGAAACATTTTGGAATTTAAAACACATCAACAGTCATAAATATGCAAAAGTTTACTTTCTGTTAACCTTAGTGTTATTATTGGCTGGATAATAAGACAATTAGGTGCTTTCTAAAGTCATTTGATGGGATGTAAATACTATAATAAATAAATTACATGAAACATAACTGGATGTAGTATAATTTGAGTGATGTACATATCTTTGACTTAAACATAATTAGATTGATTGAAACCAATACATATAACTATTATATCCTATATATTTCAGTTTATTTTAAATATGACAAAATTGGAATTCAAATCCTTGTATTTTATACCCAAGAACCAAGAATGATATGTGGAAATATTTAAGAGTAGTTTCCTTTATTATTTTTCCCCTTTAGACAGAATCTTGCCAGACTACATCAACTATTTGCATAATTATAGATATATACTCTGGGAAAAGCTAAGAAGGACCTGTTTTACCCTGTTTCTACCAACCAAACTTTCCAAGTCCACTGCCTCTTTGCCCTCTGGAAAGCAGCCTTTCCCTCCTGGGAATCCAGACTACATTCCACCACAGAATCAGGATATCTAACTTTTATAGCAGTGTAGACTTTGAAAATGGTCCTTAAGCTATGGTCTTTCCACTAATAACATTCTATTTATTACATTTGTTTGTGCTTTATGTTTTTGTTATTTTTATTGCAAAGCAGCCAAAATTGCTTAACATAGTGAGGACATGTGCATTTCTTGAATAACTCAGTAATGAAACCAGTCACAACCTTTAAAATAATTGGATATAAGGTGAAAAGCCCATTTATTTATTTATTTATTTATTTATTTATTTATTTATTTGTATTCAATTTCTATAGTCACCCATCACAATCAATGACTTGCTGCTGGTTTAAGAATTACTTTAACATAATGAATGCTGTTCACATGTGAGCTGCAAAGTTTCTTCTGGACTATGCTGGAAGCATGTCCTGCCTTACTAACTACTGTAAATAAAATGAAATCTTAGTAGCATGCAGCATGCTCTGCCTTAGTAACTACTGTAGATAAAAGTGAAGCCTTTGTAGCATTGCAGTATTCCTTGCTTTACTAACTACAGTAGATAAAGTGAAGCCTTAGTAATTCACGGGGCTGGTCCACAAATTTTATTTTATTTTGTTCATTCATGAAGAAACTGAAGGGCTAATCTGAACAATTTCAGACTAAATGAAGGTGATCCATTGCTCTCTAATAAAATCCAGTGGTAGATTAAGTGATCTAAGTGATCTGCCATTGATCATTTTCACAGGGAACCTATTAGACAAAATGACAACTGAGAAGTGACCTCAGACCAGGCATACTCCTGTCCATAAGCACAAGACAGGAATAGTCTATTGAAGAGGGAACTTGTTCTTCATATTGGAATGCAATATGGGGTGACAATATGTGTATTGGAACCCCAGCAGTAGTTGTCTCTCCCAACTGCAACAAAAAAAGAAATTTGAAATATCATTTAAGGAAATGAAAAATAAACTAAGAATAAATGAGAAAAAGAGAAAGCTTTTGTAATTGACAGATTTCTATGCAGATTACCACTGATACCTCCATGATTGACAAGCAAGATTTAATTTAATGTATTTGTATGCATGGACACACACACTTACCCAGGGGTGGGCTGCTACCAGTTTGCACCGGTTCGGGTGAACCAGATGTTAATTTTACATCTGGTTTGGCAAACTGGTAGTTCCGGCAACTGCCTGGCCCCACTCACTCCACCCCGCCCCTCCCAGGAGTCTCCATGCAGCTTGTTTTGGATGGCAGGTAAGTGCGGGGTCTGTGTGGAGGGCAAAAAAATAGGCCTCCTGGAAGTTCCAGAAGGCCAGCCTCCAGAAAGCCTTTGGAGCCCGGGGAGGCCGTTTTTGCCCTCTTGGAGACCCGAGAAAAGCCTGTGGAACCTGGGGGGGGGGGTAAAAATGGGCCTCCCAGAAGCTCCGGAAGGCCAGAAATAGGCCTGTTTCCAGCCTCCAGAGAGCCTCCAGAGAGCCTCCAGATCCTGGGGAGGGCTAAAATGCCCCCCATGGCCCATTTTTTACTCCCATGGTGGTGCAGGAGGCCAACTAGGCCACATCCATCATGGCCATGCCCAACCAGCAACTGGGCAGAGAAACGATTGCTAAATTATTTGAAGCCCACCCCTGCACTTATCCCATATCACTAACTTAAATGAGCAAAGTAATCTGTAGATATCTCTTTTTTAAAAAAAAAAAACCCTTTGGTGTTTCTCACTTGCGATAAAATATTTATGTAATTATTCACAGAATATTTCCCTTGGATATTTTGCTTTACCACAAGCCTAAAAATATTGTTTCCCAGAGTCTCAAAGAACAGCCCATCTCTCTTCCCTGTTGTCGTAGATGAAAAAAAAAACAACACCTTGACATACAGAAAGAGTTTGTAGAAATTCAAAATAAACACAAGTTTTATAGTGAAAGGTCAGCCAGAACAGGAGGTATTTTTTAATGCTCTGGCTTTGTTTGCTGCTGTGAAAGGGTATGACAACAGGTGTCAAGGTTTATGGAATAAAACCGATCAAGTACTGCAGTTGTTAACATGCAACTTTAAAGTTCTAAAGATTTGAAATATGATGGCAATTCTGACTATTGGCAGAGGTTGCAATTCTTATGCCCATTGGGCTCAAGAGGACATTCTGCATAGACGTGAATATGCCAATGGTCACCCTGTATATATGGTAGCCATATATAAGTCATAACTCTCAATTTTTATTTGTTTCTGGTGTTGTTACTACGATAAATAGGAATTCACTAACTTCAGTAAAGCACCACATAAAATGACTGAACAATCAAAAGCAGTGATAAGAAAAAACTCTTTTAAGATTATTTGAAATGGTGATGGTGATGGTGATGATGATATTTTTATCTTATCTTTTTAATATTTATGTCAGATGGCAAACATATCTACTACTCCTATCATATTACTATGACATAGCTTTCGAGTAACCGAGAGGGTCCTTGGTGCTCTTTGAGCTAATTGGTTTTCTTACAGATGTTTCATTACCCAAATTAGATAACATCATTAGCCCTAGTTCTGATGTACTATCACTGTAGTATTAGCACTGATGATGTTACCTAGTTTGGGTAATGAAACATCTGCAAGAAAACAAACAAGCTCAGAGAGCCAAGGATCCCCTCATTTCAACCCTGAGCTATAAATATTTTTCTTTATTGGTTCAAGTAACCTTTTTGTGAGAAAAATCCAAAAAATCCTAGAGATGGAAGTGAAAAGTAAACCTCCAAAACCCTTAAAATAAGTTGATGGAAATGCTCTTGATTTAAAATTTTATGACAACTGTAATTCCAGATGACATACCATTGAGAGCTAATGCTAGTGTTGTCTATAAAGAACTAAAAATGTTGGCCCATTTTAGTAGTGTCTTTTATAAATCAGGGTTCATTGATAAGTTACTGTGGGACACTTTTCTCTTGGTGAATCTCAACTTCTTGTGTTGACCAAAGCATCCCTTCTGATTTTGGGCCTTGATCAACTTCTGCACTATCTTTTTCTACATCTTTATTAAAACACTCCACTGTTTAATTCTGTTGAAAGAGAGCAAAATGCCTGTTTTGAGGAAAGAAAAGTAGAAATATATATATATATAAAGTAAATGAAATAACACATTCTGAATGTAAGTAATTGACTTGGAAAATGTTACAGACGATTATATTGAACACAAACAACACGAATCCTCTATTTTAATTGATTGATTTCTATTCTCCCTCTTGTCCAATACAGTTTCACTATAGAATTTCTCCTCTATGCCAAAGAAAAAATGGCTGCCAAAGAAAAAATGGTTGCCAAAGAAAAACATCTCCCACCACCACTTTCTGTTGACAATTTATATATGTGTGTGTGTGTGTGTGTGTGTGTGTACACATGAACACACACACACACACATACATACACACACACACACACACACATATAACACTTATACTTTATTAGGCCAAGTGTGGTTAGATCCATAAGGAATTTGTCTCCAGTACAGAAGGACTCAGTGTACTTGCCAACAACAGAATATAATAATACTACTAATAATACTAAAATGTACAGCCAATAAAAGAGGGAAGTACAAATAATAAAGGGGATAAATAATAACACTATATCCATACCCTATAGTTTAATTTACATACACATTAGCCCATCCCCCAAATAATATTAGAAGTCACTTTATTTTATCAGCTGCAAGAATTAGGTGTTTAGCCATGTCACAGCATGAGAGAAGAAACTGTCCCTGTCTAGTTGTCTTGGAATAGTGCCCGTAGTGCTCCCCAAGGGAAGGAGTTGAAACACTTTATGTCTAGGATGTGAGGGGGCTGCAGATATCTTCTCAGCCCTCTTTCTGACTTACACAATATACTGGTCTTCTGTGGAAGGCAGGCTAGATTTGCATCTGAATACACAAGCACTGTATGTGCATATCCAATTTCTTATGCCCTTGCTTTGAATTGAATCCAGTTTTTGTCATACTTGGTATGGATACACTGAAGGAAAGGCAACTTAAATTATGCATGATAAACAAAACACCTGCTGAAAATCTGTATCTTGCCTAGTAGATTGAATATTTTAGTAAACTGTATGTGAGTTATACAAAATAGGCATATTTTGGACAATAAAATCCCAATATCTTTTGACAAGTTACAGAGATTTACATTTTAACTTTTTAAAAAAAAATCTGCATCATGGTTTATTAATTATTAGTAATGTTGATACTCACTGGAATAGAAATGCAGGATATAAATGAAATAAATACAAAGTTACTCTGTTCTTCCATGGGTGTGGGCCAGGAATAGAACTAAAAAAGTATATGAGTTTATTGGAGTAAGTCAGAATTCAGAGAAAATGCATGGTTTATTTAGTAAATTGTGATATTTTTATTTGGCAAAATCAAGTTCTTCATTTGCTTCTACATAATTGAAGCATTTTTATAATGAAGTACTTCAGTATATATAGAAATGCATTCGGAACTCTAAAGTCAGAAGCGAAAAGAACTCATTGTGTATCATTTGAATAGTTAGAAGAACTTAGAACTCTTTTAAAGATTGCTTCTCTGCAGGTAGTTGTAGAATTTTAAATTTTAAATTCTCCCGCTAGCATCAAGACAGGTTAGAAAAACAGTGGTGGCACAGTTTCTTTATGTTCTAGAGTTATGTTTTTGTTAGAGGCATTTTTTACTTGATAACTATTTATTTTCCTAATCAAATTAGAGTAATCTGTCTTGCAATCTTTTTGTTTTGTTTTGTTTTAACTTATTGCATTGCACTGTTCATATAATATTCAAATTCATGTATCAGGTATCTGTTCTTGTTATTTTGTTACTCAAGAAAAGGAGCACATCTGTTTAAATAAAAAAATGTTTCTTACAAATAACTATTAGATAAATTCTTCAAGTATTAATGCTGTAAGAAGTTAAACAAACAGATATAAATGTATGAATATTTAAAAAATAAAGCTGAGGAATAAAGCAAATATCTCATAATGTAAAATGCAACTAAAGTGAATTTTAGTTATAAACTATGATTTAAAGTATTATACATATTTCCAGTAGAAATGCTGGGATAATCAAATATCTTCTTAGCTTTTCCAGTTATGGAAAAAATATGTCCCAGATATGTGATTATATGTGAGATTGTGTGTTTTAGTCATGTTTATTTCTTACTGACTAAGCCATAGATTCATATGGATAATGTAGGTCAATTCAGTATAATGCAAAAGCACATTGGGTCCAATATAATCCACAAGAACAATGGATTTGTGCATCAAGTGAGAAAATGAAGTAATCAAAATGATGTTATTCACTTTAAAAATTGGATTTGGAGTGGGATAAATAGCTTGTGAGTGCACGGAAGCAAATGTAAATGAAAAAAAAAAGATTTATAGAAAGACAAATTGAGCTTTTCTTTTCCTATGGATGCTTATAGATTGCATATTTGTTAATCCACCTAGCATTCAGATTTTGTATAAATTGAATGTGACTTGCAGAAATTACTATAGAATCTGGATGGAAAATTAACTGGGGAACTTTAGTTGTTTATAAAAAATACATACAAATGCTAATAAAGGACTTCACTTAATTCACATGCTAGATTTCACAAGATTATTACATATTCTTTTTCTCTGGGTATCCACTCCATTGTAAGTGTTTCATCTGTGATTGACATTGATACAATCCATACTGTCAATTCAGATTCAGAAATGAACATTTCTAATATAAGCTGCATTCATTGATACTATTGGTGGACTGGTTATTTCCTATTTCATACCTACAACCCTTATAACTACAATACAATAGTTGGTCAGGCTGCTCATTAATAAATAATTTCCCCAGACAAAATATGGAAATCAATGTGGTCAGTTTGACTACTCCAAAGAGTAAAGACATATACATGTGACATTTTATTCTGGTTTAAATGATCCATACAATAGTCTTACATTTTATTCCTATTATATTCAATATTTTGTCTGTTTATTGGTTAAACCAATAAACTGCAGACTATTCAGGTTTCTTTAATTTACTTTTAAAGTAGTATTCCCTTTCTCTCTTACAGATCTGTTTAAACATAAATTCTAATCTACACTTAGATTGAACAAAGCAAAACTTCTAACATTTTTCTCACAGCATTATTCATTTCATTCATGCCACTTAATGGATTCTGAAATAAAAAAACAGTGACCAAATGCTATGGAAAGGAAGAGTTGAAATTGGAGATATAATTATAATTTGTAAACAGTTGTTTGAAAAGCTTGAATTCTACAGCTATAGACAGCAATGTCTCGGCAATGCTTTGTAATAATCTCAAGTGCCAGGTATCCAAGTAGAAGTGACTTCATTTTTTTTACCTTTTGCTATCACTTTTTATTTCTAGGTTAATTGTCAAGCATATTAGTCAAAGCAGTCTTCTCTCACCTTTCTTGCTGACAGTGGTAGGATTTAATTTTTTTAACTACCGGTTCTGTGGGCGTGTATTGGTGGGTGTGGCAGGGGAAAGATACTGTAAAACCTCCAGTCAGAGGTGGTATTTGCTGGTTCTCCGAACTACTCAAAATTTCTGCTACCAGTTCTCCAGAACTGGTCAGAACCTGCTGAATACCACCTCTGCTTGCTGCCTTTCAGTTGTAATTGAATTCCCAGAGAGCAGGTGGATCCAACAGATCTAAAAACTGGGGAAGAGAATCTAGAAGCAGACCATTTGCACATGTCTTCAGAAAAGCACCTGCAAAGGTTCAAATTAACCTTAAACTATTGGAACTAATGACAAAATAAATAAAATACTACTGATACAACACATAACACCCAGCACAATGACAAATAAGAGCCCAGCAGAGCTACTGATGGGCAGAAAATTACGATCCCAACTAGACAGACTGCACCCCACATACAACCCCGAGAAACCACCAGATTCGTCTAGCAGATACCAGATATTCACCCAGGAGACGCAGTCTATGCAAAAAACTTCACAGGGGATCCACTCTGGGTACCGGCAAAAATAACCCAGGTAACGGGCCCCCGGTCATACCGGCTACAAACAGACGATGGAAGAAGCTGGAAACGACACATCGACCAACTAAGGTCGAGAACAACCACCGACAGCAAACACCACAAACAGAAAATAATAAAAAAGTCAGGGGGGGAAAACCCCCAAACAGTAATCAAAGAGAAGAAGAAAATCCCAAAACACAACCCGAACACCCCCAACCAAAAATAAACCAACAATACTTACCGGCAGACAACGTAGAAGGGAACTCTCGGCAGACGAACAACAGAAAGCCTCGCCTGGAAGGAGCAGCCAAGCCAGCTCAACCAGCCCGGAAAGACCAGGTGGGAACAGTGGAGCTGACAACTCAACCAACCCAGGTAGACCGGGTGGGAGTTGCAGCGATAGGCCTGACTCACCCTTCCAGGAGGTTCCATCGAGGAGGACGAGAGCGAAAAGGAATCCGTCCGAACCAGCTGAAGACCAAACAACAACTGAGCTGCGCAGGTCAAGTAGGCAAGTACGGAGCCCCACCTACTTACAGGACTATGTTACATAGGACTGAACCAAGAGGGGAGGGGTGTTCTGTATTAACATACTCCAAATACTGACTTCTGATTGGTCCACACGTACAGCATTGTAGTTGGTCAACTAAACGGCAGTGATTGGTTCGCTAGGAATCAACCGTGACTGGCTGAGCCGATTGCGGGAGATTCAAAGACCTGTCATTGGCTGGTGAGCCACGAGCAATCCCTATATGAAGGGCTGCCGCGGCTCCAAGATCTTGTACAGATCTATACATGAAATAAAGAGCTTGAAGTACACTGGTCTTGCATCCCTTTCGTACCCGATCTAACAAAGGCAAAACTAGAACCTCGTTTCTGGCCTAGCACTTAACCACAGCAATCTTTGTAAGAACAAGTGAGGGTCTTTTCTGATATGCTTCCTCAGGTTACAGTTCTACCCTGGGTTTGGATTTATCTGGCCATTGCCTTGGTTGCAGCTCTTCCTTCAGTTCCTCAGGGTTATTCCTTCTTCCCATTAGAGGTGACTCCTCTCCTTAGTGCTCCAAGCACTGATCCAGGGCTGAGTCTTTCCATAAGCAGGGCAATGAGAGAAACAACCTTGGGGTTTGATGGGGAAAAGGGAGGAATTGGGCATTGGACTGGATCAGCTTATCAGCTAAGGACACACTGATGAAATCTCACAAAACCAGATTCATAGATTTCATTATTCTAAAAAAAAAAAAACATTACATGAAATGTTTATTTTTCTGGCATAAGATCTTACGGAAGGCCACTAAAACTTTATAAACTTCAAACAATACATGATTTTTGCTGCAAACCTAAAAAATGGGTTATATAAAATTTTTCATCAAATACATACATGGCTATAGGTATGGCATGGTATAACACAGCTAAAATAGGGCATTACATTACATGATGAAAAACAGTCACTTGCAGAAGCTGTTTTGGGAAAGCTGTGTATTTCTGCAGTCTATAGCTGTCCCCATTTATATAGCTGTAGTCAAAGAATTCCACCTGCTACCAATGAAACCAAAGTTGCAATAGCATATTTTCCTCCAAAACAACTGCTTGAAGGATTGTCCTCAGCTTACTCCAAGGGTATCAGACAAGGCTTCAGCTTCACCTTGACAACAGGAATTACATCGGTGCTTTATATTTTTTGAGCATCTAATTTCCCAGAAATGTTGCTAAACCACTTTGCTTCAGCTGACATTTAAAAACCTGCTAGTTAGGTAACATTTATCACTCTGGAGGTTTCTAAGGTGTATTCCTGTGGCTGTGTACTCCTTCCATAACCTTCACTGGGTGGTTTTAGATGTAAACTAAATCATGCAGATTTTTCTCAATCTTTGCTAAGCACCAGGTCTTGTTCTGCAGATGATTTAGGAAATTACTCGCTTCCTTTTGCACCTGTAAAACTGTTCAGGTTAATCAAGCAGTTTGACTGCTATAATTGTGCAGCTGGTGGTAGAATTCCCTGTGAAGTAAAGTGCTACACCTTAATTGAATGATAAAGTTATAGTTTTATTTTTAGCAGCGATATCTTGGCATCAGAATGACCAAATGCCACATGCATGCATACATACATACATACATACATACATACATACATACATAGAATAAGGTTGGGATCATATAATATGCTAAACCCAAGTCAAATGTTTATATATTTAAAACTTCAAATTGTAAAAATAATAGTAGATTTTAGGAGAAGCCCTCCTATACTCACAATACTAGACAACACAGTAGCAACAGTAGAGGCCTTCAAGTTTCTAGGTTCTATAATATATCAAGACTTAAAATGGACATCTAACAACAAATACATAATCAAAAAAGCACAACAAAGAATGTTCTTTCTGCACCAACTCAGAAAGCTTAAACTGCCCAAGGAGCTGCTGATCCAGTTTTACAGAGGAATTATTGAGTCTGTCATCTGCACCTCTATAACTGTCTGGTTTGGCACTGCAACCAATCAAGACAAACACAGACTTCAATGGATAATTAGAATTGCAGAAAAACGATTGCTACCAATCTGCCTTCCACTGAGGACCTGTATACTGCATGAGCCAGAAAGACACTATGAAAAAAATCTACAGACCTCTCACATCCTGGACATAAACTGTTTCAACTTCTATCCTCAAAATGACTCTATAGGGCACTGCACGTCAGAACAACTAGACCCAAGGACAGTTTTTCTCCCATGCCATCACTCTGCTAAACAACTAATTTCCACAACAGTGTCAAACTATTTAGAAAGGCAGTATTCCCGTCATTGTTCTCATCTTCCCTATTACCTATCTCCTTATCATCCATGACTATCACCAAGTGTTATATCTAATATTTTATGTAGGACTGTTCTTGGTAAATATATTCTTGGAGTTTAGGTTTAGTAGAATGTGTGAAACCTAGATTTGTGTTTAAGTAATGGATACATTGAATAAACACAGATTGGCTTGGTTCACACATTCTGCTAAGCCTAAACTCCAAGAATGTACATTGATTTAAGCAATGTATCATCCCAAGCTATGACTGGTAATGAAAAAAACCTACAAATATGTGCCTTCTTTCTACACATTAGTTTTAAAGTATAGATGGCAATTGTCTTTATCTCTATAACAGGGGCAAAAATTTAGTTTCAAGGGTTTTAATTTGTTTATTTATAAACAAATTACGCTGAACTGAATTGCATACAACATTCTGGATTTTAAAGTAAGAAAAATAATATGTGAACCTACTGACATCTGAAAATTTTGCTTTGTTTTGCAATTTTGCGCTGTCTGGCTTCACATAGGAAATGGTTCTAAGCCATCCCTTTCCCACAGAGAAGCTCTAATAAAAATCACACAGATCTATTTATAAGAATAAATACATTAAAAACAACCCCACCAATTCAGCTGCTAGCTATGTCTTTAAAGTAATATGTCTTGTGATTCTTGGAATACCAATTCACAACCCTACTTCTATCACAGTGCATTCCAATTCCAAATCCAATTCCATCCTCATTTCAATGTTAAGTGTTGAAATTCAGTTTACTTCTTGTTGCTTATCTAAAAGCAAGCATCCAGGCCATAGGTTGAGCTTGTTGCCATGGTAAATATATATTCAGTGAATAATACAGTAAATACCTGAAATACCTGATACAATAAACTGATAGTTATATGTGTGTGTGACCCTTAAGTCAGTGTATATATTTCATACATACAAATATACGCAGTGTGTGTGTGTATGAGAGAGAGGGAGGGAGGAAGAGGGAGAGAGACAGAGAGACTGATTTGAGGGTACTTGTTCCTACAAATGGCATTGATTGAATGCAAATATCTACCTTCTAGTTTTAATTTTGTCTCAACAAACACCACTTGGCTGTGTTAATGGTGAACATAGGGAATGGGTTAATTTGATAAGCTAAATGCTGCCTAATTACACATGGGCATACATTATAGCCATACCTTCTAAAACTGGAATTTTACAAGAAAATTTACGCAAGAAAAGTTGTAGCACTCACTTATCTTTCTGGGTTTACAGTATTTATTTTAAAACAACAGGAACAGTTGTAGGAACAGAAAGTATATGAAAAGAATGCAAAATTGTGTGGTAAGAACATAGGAGCATGTGTGTGTGTCCTGTAAAAGAAGTTCACAAAAGGTGAATGTGTAGGAAGGTAAGAAGCAGGAAAAAGATGTTCTAGGAATCTGCAAACTAATAGCTGAGAGCAAATCAAATGCTATGCATTGGTCTCTTTTAAGGAACCTATTTATTCAAGGAAGGTGAAGCTTATTTGGTTTATCACTGGAGAAATGATATTACAAGGGCTCATTGGTCCATTTCAAACAACTGGCATTTATAAAAGTTGGCAAGTGTATTATGGCACACACTTTTCTTTCTTTCATTCTTTAAGTCATCCTCTTTTTCCAAACTCTCACTGCTGCTGTGGGGTTTTGAGTCCTGATGCATTTGTTGAATTTGAACTGTGCTGCTTTTCCAGATAATTTTGGGAAGGAAAACTGAAGCACAGCCCTACCATACAAATCAAATATCAGTTCTTGCATGTACTCACACTGCAGGATACAACTACTGCATAGTACACTGCCTACACTTCACAGTAGATTATTTTTACTTATTTATTAAATTTATATAACAGAACAAGATTAATATAGAATTTGAAGGAATATTGGATGTCTTCTATCCCAACTCCCTGCTTAGGCAGGAAGCCCTATACCATTTCAGACAAACGGTTGTCCAATTTCTTCTTAAAAACCTGCAGTGTTGGAGCATTCACAACTTCAGGATGAAAGTTGTTCCACTGATTAATTGTTCTCTTTGTCAG
Source organism: Pseudonaja textilis (assembly GCF_049901715.1). Taxonomy (NCBI): domain Eukaryota; kingdom Metazoa; phylum Chordata; class Lepidosauria; order Squamata; family Elapidae; genus Pseudonaja; species Pseudonaja textilis. The sequence goes on from NC_141990.1 coordinate 209,334,329, forward strand.
GAAGTTTCTCTTCAGTTCTGGGTTGGATGTCTCCTTCATAAATTTCCATCCATGCTTCTCGTCCTGCCTTCAGGTGTTTTGGAGAATAGGCTGACCCTCTATTGTCTCTAATAGCTCCTCAAACATGGTCCTCATTCTAACTGCCATGCGTGCGTTCAGTGAAAGCTGAGCTTTAGTTACATTACAGACATGCTGTTATACAAGAGGCTGAATCCCTATCCCAATTTCTTTTTGTGGCACAGCCTGATGCTGGTTAAGATTGACATGGAATGGCTAGCACAAAGCCCGCACAGCTAACTTATGGATACTTGATGCAACAAAATGCTTTATTTTACACTGGCTGATGTAGCAGAGAGATGGGATGACTAACCCGAGGTTACCCAGCAGTGGTAGGATTCAAATTTGTTTACTACCGGTTTTGTGGGTGTGGCTTGGTGGGCGTAGCGGGGAAAGGATACTGTAAAATCTCCAGTCAGAGGTGGTAATTGCCGGTTTTCCGAACTACTCAAAATTTCTGCTACCGGTTCTCAGAACTGGTCAGAACCTGCTGAATAACACCTCTGTTACCCAGATAAGTCATATGCAGAAGGAAACACTAGAACCTGTGGCTTCCTATCTTAATACAGCACCTTAACCAATAGACTGTGAGTGGTCTTGTTTTTACTCCAGTGGAAAAAAAATCCTAGTAATGCCTAGAATATCTAGAACAATGGTGTCAAACTGGATTTCTGCAAGGGCCAGATCAGCACTGTAGTTCTCCTCCATGGGCTGGGGGTAGAGACAGGACAAACGCCTCCTGCAGCACTTGGCTGTGCAAAATGGTGCACAGGAGGCTGTGTTGACACACATACACACACCCCCGTGGCTTGTTTTTGGCTTGGAGAGCCTGCTGCTGCAGCCCCATTTTGGCTGCTATTTTCAGGCTGGCCCCGCAGGCCAGACTTAAAGCACCCCATGGGCTGGATCCAGTCCACGGGCCTTGACTTTGACACCCCTGATCTAGAACATAAAGTCAGAGCTGACGTATATCCCAGTGCTTGAGAAAGGAGTTAATGACAGGAGATGTTTTCTGACAAATTTGGCCTGATTATTTCGAGCTTTTTAGGCCTGCTCTTTAAATTGTACTCAGGTGCTATCAATGACCCATGCAAATATTCTAAAATCGATGCAGCGTGGATACCATTCCACTCTATGAACTGAAGGGCAGTTTCTGAAAGAGCACACATTGCTAATCCTCTTTCCGGGATAATATACATCAGCCTTGGATCAGGCAATAAATGTCATACCCGTCAGAAGAACAAAGTAGATTGTATGTGTTTGTATATTTCCTGAAGGATTTAATTTATTTGGAATATCTTACAGATGACTGGAGGCAAACTGCAATCAACAGTCATTGTTTGGTGAAATCATATTTTCTCTCTATTAAAATATTTATTGATCTTTTAAGCTGTAAATCACAACTTTATTTTTTCTTTTTGCTGGAAACCTAGTTTTTGAATGCCAGAGCAACGTTAAAGATGAGTCTTTACAAGATAATGTCATTGTGATTTTTATTAAAAAAAAAAAAACCTCTTACAAGATTTGGTGCATATGCCTTTTTACAGCCTGTAGCATTTCATTTTTTTAATCCCATGAATACAAAAAGAATAATTACGCTGTTAAAAACAAGAAAATTCTCATGGACATTTTTCTTAAGTGACAAAGAAAGTAGTCAATAGTTTCTCAATAGTTGGGCTAACTTAGTCAAGTGTATCTGAAGAGAAGATTATATTGCAAATTTTAGAAGCAATACAAGTCTACCTGTGCCTTCCTCTGCATGTCCATGTCTCTCTCTCTGTCTCTCTCTCTCTCTCTCTCTCTCTCTGTGTGTGTGTGTCTCTCTCTCTCTCTCCCCCTCTCCCTCTCCTCATGTGTGTGAAAGGTAAAAAGATACAAAGTGAATTAAGGAACAGTAGGTTACAGTCTGTGGTTTGCTCATAGGGTTCTTCCATAGTTCTTAATTATCATGGATAGTTAGCACACTTGTCAGGGCCTTTGCCATATAACTGCAGTAAATAAATCTAAGGAAATCTTTTGCTAACAACAATCACAATCGATCGAAGACATAGGCTCCTGCTTGCAAATCCCTCTACACTGTTTGCATAGTCCAAAGCAGCGGTCGCCAACCTGCTAAATTGCTATTTTTCCTTTTTCTGACCATCAGGTGTTCTGCTGTGCTGGGAGATTTAGATTAGCTAGGAAGCAGGAAATGATTGGATTTCTTGCTTTCTAGCTGGTCTTTAGATCTTCAGCTCTGCACAGCCAAACCTCCCTTAGGACTGAAGGTTCTAGTATTCAGTGCAGACTCACAGCAAGCAAATTTGAGAGACTGAGCTAGCCGATGGCAGATAGATAGATCACTGAATGATTCTGTGAGCAACTCAATCTGCCTATCTGCTTTGCCTGATTTTGGGTAAAAGTTGCTCTTTTTTAAATAAAAAAAATCAATATTTACATACATGGCGTGTTGTGAGTTAATTTTGAGTTTGCTTGCAAGCAAATTTTATATAACAGACTGAGCTCGCCAATAGCAGATAGATAGATTTCTGAGTGAATCTGTGATTCTGTGAGCAACTCAATCTGCCTGCCTGCTTTGGGTAAAAGTTGCTCTTTTTTTATAAAAAATTCAATATTTATATAAATATTTATAATGTTTACATACAAGCCACGCCCAGCCAGTCACATGACCATCAAGCCACACCCAAAAATTAGGCCACGCCCACAGAACCAGTTAGTGGTCTCTGGGATTTAAAATTATGAGTTTGGTGGTCCCTGAGGTCCAAAAGATTGGTGACCCCTGGTCCAAAGGATATTTTTGCTCAGTCATGACATTTCAATGTCAATACACACAGTTCTAGGAAACCATCATTTCTGACTTCCTTATCCCTTTGATAAACATAGCTCCAGCAGGGGTGTAGTTGCAGTATCTATCTGGAGAATATGTCCAATGTGATTTAAATGGGCTTTGATTGGACGTCAACAGTTGTGGTTTTATATCATCCATTATTATTAAATATGCAATATTGGCTTTTATTACAATTCTGTTTACTTATTTCTGTGTAACAAAGTGTTTGGAAGCCTATAGTATGTGAATTGTTTTGCTTGGTTGGACAATGAAGATGATGAGGTGTCTATCAGTTGATAAATGAAAAAAGAGCTGGAATTAATAATTACTGGATGTTGAAATTAAATGTTTACTGCTACGAAGTATGACCTGGCTGCACCCATATTAGATCTTATTCTGATTAGAATGATTAGAAAAGTGGTCTGAAGGGCTTCGTTTAGAAATATCTCTTCTCAACTGTGCACTAGAATATTTTTGTATTTACTTAAAAATCACTGCTCAAGTTTCTAGTAGTATTAAAATAAGCCAATTGACAAGAACTATTCATAAACTATATTTTATTTAAACTTAATTTATTCTATCTTTAATAATGATACATTTCAAAATAGAACACATAGTTAAATACAGTGGAATAGTACATATCAGCAAAAGTAACACCAATGAATAACTGTAGCAATTCAATAATTGCAAGTTATTTGAAAAGACCTAGCTAGGGAATCAATTCTGGTATGTGCCGTAGTTTTTTATTACAACATTGAAAATATTCTCTTCTGTTTAGTCATTGTTCTACATTGTTCTACACCCTTATTTTTGCAATACTGTACAGTATTGCATCTAAGCTAAGATTCAAACGTAGGGGGGGAAAGGATATTGCAGAGGGTGTTACTTTAAGTCATGTGTTACACGTGGCATGAATATAGAATTTATTTATAGATCTCTCTATTCTTTGCTCTCTTCCAGCAGACATTCTGTATGCATGTGTAAGTACGGACACTGAAATTGTGAATATTTTATTAAATCCATTGGAACTCCTTTGGTTGTTCTAATCAGAATTGATTGCTCCTAGAACAATCTTTGCCACTGTTAGACCATGTAATCAATGGGGCCATGAATGGATCATAAATCAGTAGTATTTTCCTCAGCTACTACAACATGCATACTGACTTTTAGTCCAGTCTCCTCCCAACCGTCTATGAAGTCAAGTGAAGTCACTGTAGCTTTTGCTGGACATTTATGTTCCAGATCATGTTTCTTATCCCTCATGGCCAGCAGCAATTCTGCTTGTGGCTTTTCTGAGTCTCCTACTTATCATTTTGGAGGCAGCAACGGTGATGAAACATTTTTAATTACTACATTTGGGAAACTCTGCACCGTTCACAGTAACCTTGCTCCCTATGTTCAGTTGCCTACACAACTGAATCCTGCTTTCCAATCTCAGACATTTTATAGACAATCTCAGCCATTTTAGAGACATTCTCCCCCTCTGTTTGGAGATGGCTGGCTGAATGGCAACTCTACTAACCTGGAATCTTTTATCTTAACTTTGCTCAGAAGAATAAAGTGTGATTATTTTATTGCAATGTTTCCAAAGACAAATGAGGTGGTACTTTCTATTTATACTTTGGGAGTTGTGTGTGTGTGGGGAAAAGTGGTTTCAATTTGTTTAAAACACTTTATCCACGATAACTTGATTGGCTATTGGTCTTAACAATTACCATCTTCAAGAAGAAAAACAATCTGCCTATGTTTAAAAAAAAAAAAGCTTTTCAGCTGATAAAGCATGCAAGTTTAATGTTTTGAACCTAAATTTTTATTTAGGTTTTGAGCTAGCATTTTGCAGATTGAAAGTCCTGTTTTTGATAGTGTTGTTTTTATATGTTGGTGCAAAATGCATATCTAATATTTAGTGTACACTCACGCTATCCAATGTATGTTTTTTCCCTTCTGATTTACATGATTAACTTATTTAATGAGGCAGAAAGAAGGTCTCATCCATTGTACTTAGTCACAAGCAATGCGGCACTGAATAAACAGTAACAACACATTAATCTTGCTGACTTCTCATTATTATGCAGGAACAGAAATAAATTAGTGCCTGATTCCTTTGTTCCAAAGGATTTACCATGCTTAGCTGAAACGAGGCAGGTATGCTATGTTAAGAAATGTTTTCCCATTGCTAAATTGGAAATTTCAGAAAAGGAAAATTAGCGATAAATAAAATTGAAAAAGAAAAGCCAAGGGGGTCAAAACTTTCCAAAACTTCTTTGATTTATTTTAAAGTATAGAACTGGTTCAGCTATATCCTAAGGTAGGAAAAAAAAATCAGGAAAGGTATCACCACATCCAACAGAGTGTCAACATGGTGATAGCAACAGTCAAAGGAAGCTATTCAAGTCTAGAAATAAAACCTTGATATACAGCTCTGGAGTTTGGATCCAATGAACAGATTCTGCCTATGTTTCTATGCATGTGTATAATGTTATTCACCATTTTACACATGCACAGAACATGTAAAATATGCAAAATAAGCATGTGCAAAATACATTGTCATTTCAGGTAGGTGTGAAATATGCAAATTATGCATGCATAAATTCCAAGTGTTATTGAAATGGGGGAGGGAAACAGCAAACTTTGGCAGCATGGATGAAGAAAGAATGGACAACAAAAACTTGAAAGAACGTATCGCAATAAGCCTATAGCTGATCTTATACTGTAGCATATAACATCAACATTACAAAGTCCTCAAATACATCAGCAGTTGAAAAAGCATTTGGATAGTCATGCTAGACTCTCAAAGAAGTGCCAAAGGAGAATATAAGACAATTACAGAGAAACTGTTTTTGTGGCTTTTGTATCTAGCTTCCCTTTGTGCATGAAATGACACTTTCAGGAAGCAATATGAAGATCTGGAGTGACAAAACTGAACCTCTGGGCTTTAGCCTTTAATGAATACTTGACAAATAACAATACTAACAGATAATCAGACTTGGAAGGGACCTTGTAGGTCATCTAGTCCACCCCCCGCCCAACCGGGAGACCCTACATCATTTCTGACAGATGGCAGTTCTATCTCTTCTTGAAAGTCTCAAGTGATGACTAACAGTGTCTGGATGGGCAGGATATAGATCATGTGTGGACTGAGAGGGATGTAGCTGGGTTTTATCAATAAAAAAAGAATTTGAAGGTTCAGAGTAAAAATACAGAAGAGAAGAAGAGGACAGCTATCAGCAAGGCAAATTGACTCCATTATTGTTTTTGTATATAATTTTATGAAGGATTTAAATTACAATAGTAAAAATCTGAGGGAGAAAGGGAGGGATAAATAGATGGAATGAAAGATCCAAAGGTTCAGATTGAGAGCTTCACTTTATCTACTATGTGTGGTGAAAAAAGTACTGAAATTATTCAACAAACCCATAGTTTGACAAATAAGAAAACTATTGAGTTTTCTTATTTGAGCCAGGGTGGCTCAGTGGTTAGAGTGCAGTACTGCAGGCTACTTCTGCTGACTGCCGGCTGACTGCAATTTGGCAGTTCCAATCTCCCCAGGCTCAAGGTCGACTCAGCCTTCCGTCCTTCCAAGGTGTGTAAAATGAGAGCCCAGATTGTTATGGTATATAAGTCTAAATGCTATTGCTATTAGGAACACATCTGTTCACAAAGGATGACAAGTCCAGTATTTTGTAACAGAAATGTAGTTTTACATTTATGTATTTTTTAAATGTAGTTTTAAAATAAAGAAAAATAAATAACACGAAAAGCTCATTGTTCTCCCATTTGCAAGTAAGGAGAAATTAAGCCCACTTCTTTTGAAGCCAGTTCAACATTAAGAAATGGAAAAGGCATCTTACCAATATTTATATCTTGCCAGGTACGTCTTTAGAAATCAACAAAATTATAAGCCAATATACCTAACACTGTTACAGGTTGCCATAAAGTTATCATCACATCTGGGATCAGAAGTTCCATTGCTAAGCAAGTAGAATCACACCCTATTTTAACTGGGGCAGGATTGTTAAGTGAATCACATAGTCATTAAATGAATTCAGCCTCCTCCATTGACTGTGTTTGTCCAAAACCAGCTGGGAAAGCCACAAATGGCGACCATGTGACCCCCCAGGGTGTTGCTAGTTGCCAAGCAACCAAATTTTGATTGTGTTACTACAGAGATGCTGTATGATTATAAGTGCTAAGACCAGTGCAGTTATGGCTTCAAACAGTTGCTTTTAAAAGTGGTTGTAAGTTGAGGACTACCTGAAATCCCAAACAACAGTCTGCATTTGATAGTCTCAGTAATCATCCAGGCTGAATTATTGCTTCTTTTATTGGTATTGCAATAGGAAAAATTGAAAGAAAATTCTTATTTATATATTTAGTATTTAATTCTATTTAATTTGCTTTTCTAATTTTGGCTTCCCAATGGTTTGGGTAAATTACAAAGATAATGGTGAACTATATTGGCTTTATGCAGAGGTGGTATTCAGCAAGTTCTGACCAGTTCTGGAGAACTGATAGCAGAAATTTTGAGTAGTTCGGAGAACCAGTAGTGGAAATTTTGAGCAGTTTGGAATACCACCTCTGACTGGCTCCACCCCCATCTATTCTCTGCCTCCCAAGTCCCAGCTGATCAGCTGGGGCTTTTTTTATTGCCCTGCACAGGAGAACAGAGCTGGAAAGCAGGTTAGTGGGGTGGGGAGGGTGGATTTTGCAGTAATCTTCCCCCTGGAGTGGGGAAGGAATGGTTTTTTTTCAGTATTCTTCCTCTGCCACACCCACCAAGCCAAGCCACACCCACCAAGCCACGCCCACAGAACCGGTAGTAAAAATATTTGAATCCTACCACTGGCTTTATGCTCTGTACAAACATCCTTAGTGCAAGGAGATTGGAGTTTGGGTCTGCCACCATGACTCTCATCCTATCTTTTGCTCTCAATTTATTTTTTAATGAACCCAGCAGGGTTTTTATTTGTGACATATACAAAATCTGCCTAAAAATGCTTTGTGGTGAAGATTTTCAACTGTACATTAACAACAGTATCCTATCAGTTGCAAGCCGGGCAGTGAAAATATGACATAATCAGTACATTTTGCCATTCTAGTAAATATTTCTCTCAAGATATGATCAGAAAACATCCCTTTAGAAACAGCATATCATCTTGTTCATTTCCGAAAACATTATCAAATAGTGTGTTTGTCTGATGGCAACCAGCGGCAGTGATGTTGGTGGGAGGGCTAGAACAGAGACGATGAGGGGACTTTCTTAAGATTAAATATTAATCAGTTTTGGCTAACATGAATAATGAATAAGCCATTTAGCATGCCCTTGTTTAATCATGATAATGATTTATTAAGCACAGTGCATGAAAAGTCCAGCACAGGTCACATTTTGCATTTAAAATATTATTTAATTTTAACCCTTGACCTCCATTTCTGTTCACATGGAAGATGTAAAAACTTAAAAACAAATCCCCCAAACAAATGACTCTTATAGTTTTATTTGAGTTAACCACATTTATGGTGATTAAAATTGCCTTGTATAATCATAATTATTTTACTGAATAATTTAAAATAAAACTGTCCAGCAAAAAAGCAAAATGGTTTGATGCTCCGGAGAAATAAAAGCACAAGCAACTGGGAACTGATGTAGATGCATTATACCAATTCTCCAGATACAGCAGGGTTTTCTGCATCTATTCTGAATGCTATTATTCTTCTCATTTGAAAAGATGTCAGTGAATACATGTGAAAGCAAATGGGGGATAATTTAAGCATGGAAGAAGGTACCAAGCAGAAATTCACAAACTTGGGAGAAACAAGAAGGTGAGACATGAACATTTGGTCTATGCAAGAGTAGGAATTGGGAAAGAGAAGGGCTCTCTGGTTTCCAACTAATTGTGGGTGAGGAAGGAAGGAAGGAAGGAAGGAAGGAAGGAAGGAAGGAAGGAAGGAAGGAAGGAAGGAAGAAGGATGATAAATACATCGATGATAGCTGATAGAATAGAGGGAGGGGGAGAGGGGAGAGGGGAGAGGAGGAGGAGAGGGAGAGAGAGAGAGAGAGGGAGAGAGGAGAGAGAGAGAGAGAGAGAGAGAGAGAGAGAGAGAGGTTCTTTTTCAAGAGGCAACTGGACTAGATAGATACATCCTGGCTGAAAATCATTTGTCATTGGGTAAGAAGTATAGTTGCCAAAGAGTGTCAGCTGACAGGGACTAGAACCTTTTCAGCAATGCCCCCTGCGTTCTGGAATATTTCCTCCTCAGACATTAACATTAATCCCAACCATGCTGGCCTTTCATAAGGTTTTAAAACCTGGGGCCAACTGACTACACTAAAGGACAATTAATTATCTCAGCTGTGTATATATTTATTTTGGATGTTTTTAATCAATTTTATTTTATAGTTTTAGCCACCTAAATGATTGATTGAAATGGATCGTTATAGTACTTGAGTGTGTGTGTGTGTGTGTGTGTGCACATATGTGTGTATGAATGAATGAATGTTCCAAATCTAACAAAAGGCAAAGATTAATTCATACTGAGAAAGGATCAAGGGTATGTAATTTAGAGAAGCTAGGCATATGCATTTATCCTGTGGTTTGGTTCCAGTATACAAAATAATCCATATCAATTTAGACTTTCCAGCTCCTAATAATTTTATTGAAACCTCCAATTTTATTTTTTCCAAAAATCCTTCCCTCTGTTCCTTCCACATGGGCTATAAAATACTTGCAATATTTTTGAAGATTGAAAGTTATTGGAAGGAGAGTCTTTAAATTTTGATGTGTTTATCTCAAGACTGTAATTGTGAAGCTTCCATGTTGATATTGGAGAATAATCCACACAAAAAATCTGGGGACCAAAGGATTACAATGAATGAAATCAATGTAAAATTGTGGTTTGTTTTGACTATTCAGTAGAAAAACACAGAAAACCAATAGAATGGCATAAGTAAATAGATGGATAGCTGGCAGAAAATACTGAATATCTAGCACTTTTCGAGCAAGATTCCAATGTGATAATGTCTCAGAACACACAAAGTTTAGTAGGAGTGTTTTACTACTCTTGGGAGAAAAATTTAGGGATGAGAACTGAATATGGGAACCATCTTGCAATATATCATTTTAACACCCTTTCCCTAAAGCACTGTAACAGAGGGCTAAAACATTCATTATGAATATAATCTAAAGCTCTTCTCTGTTCCTCTCTCTCTATCTTGGATTTTTCCTTCCATGAGAATTTTGTAAGAAATTTATCAACTTCTGTAGTATCCTATGTCTCCTTATCTCTTCTAAACTCTGAATTACTAATGAACAGTCTGAGAAGGTGTAGATTTGGATTTGGTTTGCTCAGCCTGATGTAGTTCAAGGTCTGGAGTTCACCTGCATGTAAAATGTATCCTTACCTTTTTGTCTAGTGATCAATGTTGCATTAGATTATTATCTTTTATAAGCTGAGCCTGGGAAGCATTCCTCTTTAGTAACACTTCCCAGTAGTCTTCCTTCATGCCATAAAGGGCAGATTGTATCCAGCATTGGTTTAAAAGCATTAGATCATTCTTTATATCTGGGCATATGATAGTTTCTGCAGGTTGGTGCAGGAGAACCATCAATTGAAAATACAGCAAATGGATTACAATTTAATAAGTAATTGGGCTGATATTCATCCTAGGCTATTGAAAATTGATTGACCAATAATATTTAGGATGTGGTGGCTCAGTGGCTAAGATGCCGACCTTGTCGATTAGAAAAGTCGGCAGTTCAGTGGTTCAAGTCCCTAGTACCGCATAACGGAGTGAGCTCCTGTTATTTGTCCCAGCTTCTGCCAACCTAGCAGTTCGAAAGCATGTAAAAATGCAAGTAGAAAAATAGGGACCACAGTAACAGCGTTCCGTGCATCTTTGGTGTTCATTCATGCCAGCTACATGATCATAGAGACATCTTTGGACAGTGCTGGCTCTTCGGCTTTGTAACGGAGATAAGCACCGTCCCCTAAGCTGGAAATGACTAGTTTAGTTTAGTTTATTGTCATTGCACCTCGTACAACAAAATCAAACACCATCTTCAGTGCACATCATGACCATGACCATGAAAATAATCACAAACACACATCCTTCACCTTTCACACATTGAACCGGAAACCCCCAACGCCACACCAACACTGCGCTATACAGCAGAATTCAAAAGAGTTACTGCCCTGGGATAGAAGCTGTTTTTCAGCCTATTTGTCCTTGTTTTTATTATTCTGTACCAACTGCCAGATGGTAATAGTTGAAAAAAAGGGTTCCCGGGATGAGACGGATTTTTGAGAATGTTTTGAACTTTCTTAAGGCAGCAGGAGCATAAAGCTCTTCCAAAGAGGAGAGAGGGCAACCAATGATCTTCTGGGCAATGACATTAACCCTCTGGAGTGCTTTCCTATCTGCCACTGTGCAATTGGCAAACCATACAGAGGTGCAGTATGTTAAAATGCTCTCTATGGTGCAGCAGTAGAAAGTCACCAGCAGTTTTTCATTGTTGTTGTTTTCTGAGAAGTCTCAGGTAGTATAATCTCTGCTGGGCCCTTTTGACCAGGGCTGCAATGTGAGCACCCCAGGTCAGGTCCTCTTTTAGGGTAACACCCAGAAACTTAAAACTGGCCACTTGCTCCACTCAGTCTCCATTGATAAGCAAGGGCTGGATGTCTGATCTGTTCCTTCTATAATCCACTATAAGCTCCTTGGTCTTATTGGTGTTGAGGACCAAGGTGTTGTCTCCACACCATGAAAGCAACCGGTCCACCTCATCTCGGTAGGCAGACTCATTTTCCCTGGAGATAAGTCCCACCACTGTTGTATCATCTGCAAATTTAGCAATAGTATTACTAACGTGAGTGGGAATGCAGCACATAAAGAGTATAGAGTAAGGGACTCAACACGCAACCCTGTGGTGTACCTGTGTTAAGAATAAGGGCTGAAGAGGTATGATTACCTAATCTGACCCTCTGTGAGCAGCCAGACAAAGGCAGATTGAATTAGAAAGTCCAAGGTTCAGAAGTTTAGACACTAGTCTATGTGAAAGAATTGTGTTAAATGCAGAACTAAAATCCACAAAAAGCATCCTCACATAGCCCTCCCACTGTTCTAGATGAATCAGAGCAGTGTGAAGAGTGACAGCTATAGTGTCCTCTGTAGATCTATTTTTTTCTGTATGCAAACTGGTGTTTATCAAATGTATGCGGAAGACCAGAAATGATGTGCCGGCAGACCAATTTCTCAAAGCACTTCATGATGATAGGAGTGAGTGCTACTGCTCTGTAATCATTGAGGTTATTGATAGGAACTTCTTTGGCAATGGAACAATGGTGGAAGCCTTCAGACAAGATGGAATAGTGGACTGGGATAAAGACAGATTGAAGATCCTGGTAAAGACTCCAGCCAACTGATCAGCACAGTCTTTAAGCACTCGGCCAGAGATACCGTCAGGACCGGCAGCCTTTCTAGGGTCCACAGCCCTCAGAATGTTCCTTACCTCCTGTCCCTCCACAATGAGGTGGGGCAGAGGTGGTATTCAGCAGGTTCTGACCAGTTCTGGAGAACCGGTAGCAGAAATTTTGAGTAGTTCGAAGAACCAGCAAATACCACCTCTGACTGGAAATTTTACAGTATCCTTCCCCTGCCACGCCCACCAAGCCACACCCACAGAACCTGTAGTAAAAAAATTTGAATCCCGCCACTGGTTGGGGGCTACAATTGGCTGGTAGTTGTGTTTTATCTGTCTCTGATGTCTCTACTTCAAAGCAAGCAAAGAAATGATTCAGTTCCTCTGCCAATGAAGCATCCCCCTCAGCAGGGATGACATTGGTCGGTTGATGGTTTGTAATTTGTTGAATCCCTCACCACACCTGCCTCATGTTATTGCTATAAAAATTATCCTCAATCTTCCCCTTACACTAGCATGTATGTGTAAGGGGAACCTTTACCTTTACCTTAATATTCAGGATTCCCAGCTGTTTACAGCTGTAGGTAGTCCTTTACTTACAACTGTTCGTTTAGTGACTGTTCAAAGTTAGAATGGTACTGAAAAAGTGACTTATGACCATTCTTCACACTTATGACCTTTGCATAAGTGGTGGTTGCAGTGTCCCGGGGTCATGTGATTTTGCAACCGTTTGACAAGCAAATGAAGAAGCCAGATTATCTTACTAATTTACTAATTTAACAACTGCAGTGATTCACTTAACAAATTTGGCAAGAAAGGTTGTAAAATGGGAAAACTCACTTTACAAATGTCTCGCTCAGCAGCATAAATTTTGGGTTCCGCTGTAGTTGTAACTTGAGGACTACCTGTATTCCAACCCCATACTATTCATGCTTATTCTATACCAGGAAAGAGCTGTTCAGCACATGTTTCATTGTTCTGATTCACATGTGCATGTTAATTATAAAAGATACATTTGTAATTTGACCTTTATTGCTTCATTGGGGCTATAAGACAAAAACTAATAAAACAACTCATATGGTGTGGAAAGGAACCAATAATTAACCAATCTATTTTGAAATTCCTCATTTAGTGATGAATGAAGATGAAATATCTGATTATCTCCTGTAGCGTTGCTTCATCCCCTTTTTTTATTCCAGTAATTGTGTTTGACAAATGTTTAATCATGACCAGCAGGATTCAATAAACCCTCTAATTACTGGATTTCAGTTTAGTGATTTTCGAATGCAAGGGATAAAAGTTGTTTGCTGGTTTAAACATGTGAAATGCCCTACTCTGACTGAATAAATATTTGGGTGTAATGGCTACTCCTCATCTTTGATAGTTCATTAAATCACTGATTCACTATTTTTCCCATTATTTTGTTACAGCAACTTTTGTAACTGTTGCAATTTAGTCATTTCTCTCAAACCAGATAAAAGTAAAATGTGTCTTGCTGTATATATTGCTTAGTGGACCTCACTGTTATTCAGTATGTGTGTGCGTGTGTCTGTCTGTAGACTCTACACACACACACACACACACAGAGAGAGAGAGAGAGAGAGAGAGAGAATCAATTTTAATTTGTTATTCTAGTATTAGAGTCTGCTATATATTATTCTAATTTTCAGGTTTTGTTAAACATTTAGCATCTCATAAAAGATATTTACACAGTAGTTGTAAAAGGAGATGTTGAGTGGGGGAAGAAGAGGAGGATGAAGGGGATAAATGTTAATGGTCTTTTTCATCACACATGTTGATACTTTTGTACATGTGAAGTGTTTGCCTTGAAGGAATGTAGAACTCATCCAAGCGCATTCTCACATCATGTTCCCTAAGAATTAGAAAACATTTTTGTCAGCAGCTGAGATATAAAACTGCCTCTATTTACAGAATAATGAAGGCAGCAAAGGTGACCATCTCTATAAAAAGGCTCAGTATCAAAACTGGACTGACAGTCACCACACAAAGAGGTTCTACACAATTTTGCCTTTAGCTAATGGGGACATTGCACAGATACGTTTCCATAGAGGCGATTCTTGACTTGGCTTCTTTTTTAACAGCGTGCTGATATGCCCCACCTTTATCAGCCTCCATTTGAGATGAGAAATTTCCTTTCATTCTTCTCGTGACAACCTCTCCCCCAACTGAATCAAGGAGAAAAAAATGTAATTGTGTCCCATTCATCATAAAAAGCCCTACAAATTAAATATTAAAAATAAGTGCTGTTTCTAATTGTATCAGTAGAAATAAAGAAGAATATGAAATCCTGCTACCTGCATGGGAAATGTAATGAAAGTTTTAAAGCAACGTGCATAATATCAGCTTGAACTTTCTTTCTTTCATTCTGGGAATTAATCTTTTGTCAAGCGTGATGATGATTAATAGAGCTCAGTTTTCAGCCTTGATAATTGATGATAAACATACAGGTGTGTATTAGGCCATCACTGATTAAAATGTTATAAATTTGTTAAAGTAACATTGCTCATAAATCTGGAGATCCAGCCCGAAAGAGTGGAGGACAGAAATAGCACTTGAAAGCTCTCCTTGTTTTCTGCCGTTCGGAGCAAAAGTCTACAAGGATGTCAGAAATTGCTTCAAGACTAAAGAAAAAAAGGAGGATTTGGCTTGCCTGAATGAGAGTTATATTATTATGCAGCAACTCTAACATGGATAAAATAATGGATTACGTTGAGGAATAAAAGAATGTTAAAACTAGAAGGTCATGAGATTCAAATAGTTTGGCATGCCTTCTTATGGTATGGAAGACATACAACACATAATTATTTCCAAAGACACTGTTTAATACAGGCACTTTTAACAGTTTGGAACAAAATCAAATATCAAAATTACATGAAAATACCTATTTGGCTTTCCACACTAGAAACAGTTATATATCCAAACTTGATAAATATGGAGAAAATAGTAACCTATAGAGATATACTGAATGAACAAGGAGTACTGAAAACTAGATTAGAACTAGTAGCACAAGGGGTAAATATAGAATGGTGGTCTTATTTACACATACAATCAAGATACACATAAGACAGAAAAACATGGGGTTTTAATAAAGAATTAACAATTCTGGATAAGCTATTGTTAGAGACAGATGATAAATTAATAAAAATATTGTATAGATATTTATTAGAATACAAACTTGAGGAGGAACATGTTAAAGAGATAATGGTGGTATGCAAAAAAATTTTGGTTATAATATTGAATTGGCTAAATGGCAAAAACTTTGGACCACAAATAAGAAAATAACATTGGCTACAGTTTATAAAGAAAATCTTTATAAGATGTTTCACGGGTGGCATCTTCCATCAGCAAGGCTTTCTAAAATGTTTAAAAATTTATCTCCAAATTATTGGAAGTGTAAAGATGTATTAGGCACAGTTTTTCACATGTGGTAGACTTGCAATGCTGCAAAAAAATATTGGAGACTGATTCAAACGTGGGATAATGTATTCCATTTAAACTGGATTTTTTTCTTCTTGGTATAATATCAGAAAAATTTAAGAAAGAAATAATGTATCTAATAGCACATGTATTGATGGCGGCTAGAATATTATATGCACAATATTGGAAAAATGAAATCATAACTTCAGAAAGAAAAAGGGATGTCAGAAATGATGATTCATCTACATGGATTCCTCTACTATGGATGATTCCTCTGCCATGGTAATACAGGGGTTAGTTTTTGATAGCATCATCTGATCAATTGCATGGATTGAATTTTCCTAAGAGTATTAGCACTATTGGGTTAACCTGAGTGATAAATATTTTATGGATTGTGAAAAAAGGTTTGTGGTCCACATAGCCTTCTGAGCTGGTCAGTATATACAGTACTTAATGACTGGCACAAAGAAGCGACAAACCATTACTATTCCTAGTCACAAAACAAGTTCTTCTAAAGGCCAGTGAACTGTATAAGCTAGTTCAGGGATGAAAAATGAATTGGTTCTGATTTTCAATATTAGTAATAATACATGTACTGGACTATAGTACTGCTATCCATAATAATTTTAGAACATTGGCTTATAATAGTCTATCAAATAAACATTGATTTCTTATGGACTAACTACTGTATAAGACAAAACATATGAAATATCGTCTATGCAGATTCTCAGTCATCCAGATCATGGTTGTCCCAAAGGTGCTTTTTCAAGAGGCAACTGGAGTTTCTGGTTTTTCTTTGCGGAAATCTCACTTCTCATCTGCTTCATCTGAAGAGGTGAAGAAGCTTCTCAGATGAGAAATGAAACTTCTGCAAAGAAAAAACAGAAACTCCAGCTGCCTCTTGAAAAAGCACCTTTGGGAAATATCCTTAATTAACATTTCTACCCAGGCATAGATTCATACAATCAAGGATAATGGTTATAATTACTTATTTACAACAAATATAGCAGAATAACATAGTTGGAAGGGACCTTGAAAGTCTTGTAGTCCAACCTCCTGTTAAATGAGGAAATCCTGTACCACTTCAGACAAGTTCTTTTTAAAAACCTCCAGTGTTGGAGCATCCACAACTTCTGGAGGCAAGTTATTCCACTGATTAATTGTTCTCGCTGTTTGGAAATTTCTCCTTAGTTCTAGGTTGCTTCTCTCCTTGATTAGTTAACAATATTTATATTATACTTTGAGAACTTTGTTAAAATATTAAAAATTGAGAACAAATATAAATAAAATAATCCTCAAAGAAATTATATGTTTCCAGACAATATTTGTTTCTTGGGTTTTATTTACCGTTTGGGGGGTTATTTTCTTTATTTTCAGTTTTTAGTTATTTTCATTCATTTATTGATGAACCGTTTGTTTCAATAGAAAATATAAAAGAA